>NW_007258091.1:326732-374363 GCF_000164805.1 Carlito syrichta | reverse complement strand
AAAAAAAAAAACTACAAACAAATCCCTTTTTTAACTATAGTCCGCCCCTCCAATGGTCTGAGGGACAGTGAACTGGCTCCCTGTTTTAAAAATTTGAGGACCCCTGTTCCAGTGATGGAGTCTCCTCTTTGATTTGTGACTCAATAACTGACAATTCTGTGTGAAGGGTGCTGCAGTGCCTTGGCCTTTTCTGTGATGGATGTCCTAGTAACTGGGTCTGCTCTAAAATCCCTGCCCTAGTAACTAGCCCTCTTTTGTGATGGGTGTTCCAGTTTCTGGGCGTCCTTCATAATACGAGTGTAAGTTACTGGCCCTCCTCTGTGATAGGTGCCTCAGTGATGTGCCTGTCTCCAAATTGAGTGCCCTATTGACTAGTTTTTATTATGATGAGTGTTCCAGTAACTTGGCCTCCATTATTGGTGTCTCAGTGCCTATTTGTCCTCTGTTATGTGTGTCCCAGTGACCACCTCTCCTCTATAATAGATGCCTCAGTGATGGGCCTTCCTCTAATATAGGTACGGTGTCTGGACTTCCTCTGTGAAAAAATGCCCCAGGGATTGATCCTTAGCTGTGATGGGTGCCCCACTAAGTAGCTTTCATCTGTTATCGCTGCACTAATGAATGGTTCTCTTCTATTAGAAGATCCCTAGGGACTAACCCTCCTCCATTATGGGTGCCACAGTGACTGACCCTTCTCCATAATGCATGCATTAGTGACTAGCTCTCAACTTTGGTGTGTCGCTATAACTGGGCCTACTTCATAATGGGTGCTTTAGTGGCAAACCCTCTTTGTGATGGGTCCTTTGACTGGCTCTCCTCATTTATCAGTTCCCCAGTGACTGACATTCCTCTGGTTGGTGCCAATTGGACAAGCCAGCTTTTGTGAGGAGGGTCTCAGTGTATAATCCTTTTCTGTGGTGTATATCTTTGTGACTGTTCCACCTCTGTGGTTGGTGCCACAATGCCTGGTCCTTCTCTGTGATGTTTGCCCTAGTCGCTACCCCTCCTTTCTGATTGATGCCCCAGTCACTGCCTCTCCTCTCTTCTGAATGCACCAGTGAATTTTCCTCTTTGGGGACAGAAGACTCTGCGAATGGCTTCCCTCTGTGTTGGTTGTTGCAATGACTACCCTCCTCTGCAATGTTTGCCTTTTTTATTGACCTTCCTCTGTGATGGCTGCCACAGCAACTAACCTTCTTTTGTGATGGTTGCCTCAAAGATTCGTCTACTCTTTGATGGATTCCTCATTTACTGGATCCTCTCTGTGATCAGTGCTCCAGTTACTGGCTCTTCTCTGTGACTGGTCCTCCTCCATATTGGGAACCCCAATGACTGGCTCTCCACTGTGAAGGATTTTCCAGTGACTGGCCTTTTCTGTGATTTGTGCCCCAGTGACTGGCCCTCCTCTGTGATGTCTATTCAGTGACTGACTCTATTCTGTGATCTGTGCTTCAGTAAATAGCCTTCTCTAGTGATAGGTGCCACAGTGACTGACTTCCTCTAAAATGAATGTCCCAGTGAATAGCCTTCCTCTGTGATAGAATTCCCAATATCTAGACCTTCTCCTTATGGGAGTCCCAGTGACTAGCCCAACTCTGTGATGAGTGTCTTAGTGACTGGACCTCTTCCATAATGAGTGCCCAAGTTACTGACTGTCCTCTGTGAATAGTGTCTCTGTGTCTAGCCATCCTCTATGATGTGTGCCTCAGTGCCTGATTCTCTTCTGTGATTTGCTTCTAAGTGACTACCCTACTTCATTATGGGTGCCCCAGGGAGTAGGCATCCTTTATATTGGTGGCCCCAAGATCTATACCTCCTCTGTGATGGGTGCCCCAATTACTGATCCTCATCTGTAATGGGTCACCCTGTGACAGTCCCTCCTTTCTGATCAGTTGCCAAGTGATTGGATATCTTTAGAATGGGTGTTGCAGTGTCTGGACACTCTGAAGTCTGAAACTACTCTGGGATGGATGCCTCAGTTTCTATGTCTCCTCTATGATGGATGCCCCATTGACTTGCCCTCCTCTGTGATAGCTGCCTCAGTGACTGACTTTCCTGTGATAAGTGCGAAAGTGACTAGTCATGCTCTCTAATGGATGCTCAGTGACTGGGCCTCCTAATAATGGAAGTCCCTGTGCCTGAACCTTCTCCTAATTGATGCCCTGATGACCAGTCCTCAATGATAATGTGTGCCTCAATGAATGGCCCTTCTCTGTGATGGGTGCCTTGGTAACTGACTCTTCACTGGGCATCCAGTGCTCCAGTGACTGACTATACTCTGTGATGGGTGTCCCAGTGACTGTTTCTCCTCTCTGATGGTTGTCCCAGTTACTAGACCTCCTCCATAATACGTGCACAAGTGACTGACCATGCTCTCTGATGGGTGCCACCGTGACTTATCATCCTTTGTGATGGGTTCCCCAGTGACTTACCCTCTTCTGTGGTTTGTGTCCCAGTAAGTGGGCCTCCTTTGTGATTTGCATCCCATTGACCCTCTACCATAGTGATTGCCCCAGTAAAGGGCCTCTTCAGTGATTGAGGACCCACTAACTAGGCCTCTTCCATAGTTGGTGCCCCAGTGACATGCCCTCCTCCGTGATGGATGTACCAGTTACTGGCCCCCCTCTGTTATAGATGCCTCAGTGAGTAGCTTTTCTCCGAGATTGATGCCCAAGTGAGAAGCTTTTTCTCTGTAAGTGGTGTTCCAGTGACAGGGTCTCCTTCTAATGGATGTCAAGTGATGAGCCCTCGTCTGTGATGGATGCCTCAATGACTGGCTCTCTTCTCTAATAGATACCTTAATGACTGTGCCTCCTTTCTGATTGATGCCTCAGTGACTGTCTCAACTCTGTGATGAATAACACAATGACTGTGTCTCCTCTGGGATGTCTGCCTCCGTGATTTGTTCTCTTTTGTGATTGCAGACCCAGTGATTGAGCCTCCTACTGGATCCCCCAGTGACTGAGCCTCATCTGTGATGGGTGTCCCAGTGAGTTGCTCTCTTCTGTAATGTGTGCCTCAGTGATTAGCTTTTCTTTGTGAAGGATAATCCATTGACTGTCTCCCCGCTGTCATGGGTGACCCAGTGACTGGCTCTCCTTTGTGATAGTTTGTTAGAGTTACTGGCTCTCTACTGACATGGGTGCATTCATGAGTAGTCATATTCTGTGATTTGTACACTAGCGACTACCCCTACTCTATAACATGTGCACAAGTGACTGCCATCCCTCGGTAATGGGTGACTATTCTCCTCTGTTATCAATGCATAAGTGACTCGCCGTCATCAATAAAAGATGTCCTGGCGAATATTCCTCATCTGTGCTGGGTGCATGAGTGGCTGGCTCTCTTTTGTGATTTGAAACCCTGTAACTGACTCTCCTCTCAGAGATAGTTTCCCCAGTGACTTGTTCTTCTCCATAATGGGTGCTCACTGACTGATCCTCTCCTGTGATTGCCTTCCCAGTTAGTGGCACTCCTCCACAGTTGTTGCCACAGTGATAGGTCTCTGAGCAACTTGCCTTCATAAATGATGGGTGTCCCAGTGACTATTTTCTGTGATGAGTGGCCTATTAACTGAACTTCTTCAAAATGAGTGCTCAATTATAGCCCTTCTCTGTGAAGGGTGCCCCAATTACTAGGACTCCTCTATAATGAGTGTCCCAGAGACTGGCACTCCTCTGTAATATGTGCTCCAATGACTTGCCCTGCTCTGTTATTGGTGAGTCAGTGACTGTCCTCCTTTAAATTGGATGCCCCAGTGACTAACCAATCTCCATGTTGGGTGTTCCAATACCAGGGTTTCCTCCATAATTGGTGTCTGAATGTTTGGACTGTCTCCTCTATGATGGCTGTTTCAATGACTGGCTCTCCTCTGTGATAGATGCCCAAGTGACTGGGTCTTCTTCATCATGGGAGCTCCAATGAATGAGCCTCCTCTGTGGTTCATGTCCTTGTAATGTGTCTTGCTCCATAATGGTTGTCTTAGGAACTAGGCATCCTTTGTGGAGGGTTTCCCTGTATTTGGGCCTCCTTAATAATGGGTGCATCAGTGACAAGCCCTCCTGTGTGGTGGGTGTGCCAGTGACTGACCCTCACCAGTGATGGTGGCCCCAGTGGCTGGTTTCCTCTGTAGTTGTTGTCTCTGTGACTGGCCCTCTTCCATAATGCATGCCTCAGTGATTGTGTTTCTCTATAATGGGTGTCTCAATTAAACGCTCTCGTCTGTGATGGGTGCCACAGTCAATAGCTCTCCTGTGTGGTGAGTGCCCCTGAGAATGTTACTTTTCTGTGATGACTGTTTCAGTACTAGCTGTCTGGCTTCTGTGATGGCTGCTCCAGTGACTGGGCTTCCTTTATGATGAATATCCAAACACCTAGGCCTCTTCTGTGTTGTGTGACCCTGTAAATACCCCTCATCTATTATCAGTGTTTCAGTGACTTATCCTCTATCTAAGGGTTGGCCCAGTGGCTGGGCCTCCTCTCATGGGTGGCTCAGTGATGGGTCCTCCTTTATATTTGGTGTCTCAATGACTGGCTCTCCTTTTGGAGGGTCCCCAAGTGTCTCTGGTACCTGTTACAGTGAATGGGCTTTTTTTTTTTTAACTTGGAGTCTCACTCCATCACCCAGGCTGGAGTACAATGGCATACTCATGGCCACACCAGCATGGACCTGCTGGACTCTGGTGATCTTTCTGTCTAAGCCTTCCAAGTAAACAGAACTATATGCTTGTGCTACCACACCCAGATAAATTTAAATTTTTGATTTATTGTAGAGATGAGGTCTTGCCAAGGTGCCCTTTCTGATATGTAAAGTGCTGGCTCAGGCAATCTACTTACCTCAACTTCCCAAAGTGCTGGAATTACAGGCTGAGCTACCAAGCACCACCTAGGTCTCCTAATGAGTGCTCCAATGACTTGTCCTCTTGTCTGATGGTGCTTCAATGATTGATCCTCCTCTGTTATTGTTGCTTCATTTGCATGCCACTTCTTGACTGATGCCCCAGTGACTAGCCCTCATCTGTGATTGGTACCACAGTGATTGGGTCTCCACTGTGATGGATACCCCAGAAACATGCTCTTCTCTCTGATTAGACCCCCAGTGATTAAGCCTCCCCTTAATGGGTGACCTAGTGTCTAGCACTCCTCTGTGTTGGGTGGATCAGTTACTGACCCTCCTCTGTGATGAGTGTCCCAGTGAAGAGCTCTCCTTTGTGATAGTTGTCCCATTAGTTAGCACTGTGGGGTGATGTGTGCTCCATTGACTAGATTCTTCTGTGATGACTGACCCTCCTTTATAATATGTGCCAAGTGACTTGTTCTCTTTCATGATTGCTGCCTCGGTGAATGACCCTCTTCAGTGATCAGTGGTCTAGTGACTGGTTCTAATCTGTGATGGCTGTTTTAGTGACAAAATCTCCTTTGTAATGCGTGCCCCAGTGACTACTTTTCTTCTATGATGGGTGTGCATTTAATAACCCTTCTGTACAATATGTACCCCAGTGACTGGAACACCTCTTTGATGGACACCCTAGTGACTGGCCCTACTATTTGATATGTGCAACAGTTATTGGTCTTCCTCTGTGATGGGTGCCCTCATTGATGGATGTCCCTCATCCATAATGGATGTCTTAGTGACTAGCCATCCTTTGTGATATGTGCCCCAGTGACTGACTTTTCTCTAAGACAGGTGTCCCAGTGACTGGTCTTTCTCTGTAAAAAATGCCACAGTGGTTGATCTTCTTCTGTGATACGTACCACACTGAATGCTTCCTCTGTGATAGCTACTCCAGTTACTGGTCCTTCTCTGTGATTGGAGGCCCAGTGACTAAGGCTCTTCTATTGGTTTGCCTATTGTGACAGGCCCTCCTCTGTTTTGGGTGTCTCAGTGACAGGTTTTTCTTTGTGATGATTGCCTCAGTGAATACCTCTCCTCTGTGGTGGGTGTCCCAGTTTCTGGTCATTCTCTGTAATATATGTTCAATATCTTGCCTTCCTTTGTAATAAGTGTTTCTGTGATTGGTCCTTATCTATAGTGAATGCTCTAGTGATTAACAATCCTCTATTATGGCTGGCAAAATATCTGACTCTCCTCTGTGATGTGTGTCCCATTGACGGGCATTCCTTCAAAATGGTTGCCCCTGTGACTGAGCCTCCTCAATAATGGGCTTCCCAGTGACTCTCCCTCATCTATTATGGGCGCCCCAGTGACTGTGCCTCCTTGGTGATTCATGCCCAAAGACTGATTCTCCTCCATAATGTTTACCCCAGTTACTAACCCTTCTCTGTGATGAGAGTCATATGCTGGACCTCCTTAATAAAGGGTGCCCCAGTGACTGGTGCTACTGTGTGATTGGTGCTTTAGTGAGTGACCCTCCTTATTAATGAGTGCCCTAGTGTCTTTCACTTCTCCATTATTTGTACCCTCTCACTGGACCTCCTCTGTGAAGAGAACACAAAGGAAATCCCTCTTTTATGATGTATCTCAGTTATTAACCCTTATTTCTGGGACATGCATTTCTGATTGGCCCTCCTCAGCGATGGGTGCCACAGTGACTGACTTTGGTCTGTAGTGGGGGCCCCAGTGACTGGCTTTCTTGTGGAATGGTTGTCTCAGTGACTGGATCTCCTCTGTTTTATATGCCCCAATTACTGGACATCATCTGTTATGTGTGCCTCATTGACTCACGTGATCAGTGCCCCCAGTGGCTGGCTCTACTCTCTGATGGCTATCCCAGTGACTGGCACTGCTCTCTGATAGGAACCCAACTGAATAACCTTCTTTTGTGATGGGAATCTCAGTGACTGGCCCTTCTCCACTAGGTGTGCCCATGTGACTAGTCCCATTTTCCCACTTACTGGGCCTCTTCAGTAATGGATGTTCCAGTGACTAACCCTCTTTTGAGACCAATTTTCCCTGATTGGTCCTCCTGTGTGATGAATGCCCCAGTGATTTGTCCTCCTCTGCAGTGTATGTCAGAGTGACTGACCCTTCTTTACAATTGATGGCCCAGTGACTGGATCTCCTCTGTGATGGGGAAAACCATGACAGGTCCTCTTCTGTGATGGTTGTCCCAGTGACAACCTTCTCTGTAATGCATGCCTTTGTGACTATCCCTCTTCTATGATGGATGCCACAAAGACTGGCCTTGCTCTGTGATGGGTGCCCCCAGAGACTAGCTCTCCCCCATAATTGGTGCTGCAGTAACTAACCCATCTCCGTTATGGGTGAACACCAAATGACTCTCTTCTAAAATGAGCGCCCCACTGAGTCACTATCTTCTATAACTGGTGCACCAGTGATGGCCTCCTTCATATTGGTGCCCCAGTGACTGGCATTTTTTTCCTTATGAGTGCCTCAATTACTAGTCCTCTTCCGTGGTGGGTGTCCTAGTAGCTGGGTCTACTCCTAAATGGGTGCCCAGTGACTAGTTTACCTCTGTGATGGGTTTTCTAGTTTCTGAGCCTTCTTCATAATATGTGCCCCAGTGACAAACTCTCCTTTGTGATTATTGTCCCAGTGACAGATCATTCACCATACTGGGTGCCATAGTAACTGGCCTTTTTCTGTTATGGGTGTCATGGTGACTACTTCTCTTCTGTGTGTGTGTCCCAGTGAATAGCCCTTCTCTCTGAGGAGTGCCTTCGTGACTGGCCCACCTCAGTGAAGGGTGTCCCAGTTACTAGCCTCCCTTATTTATGGGTGCCAAAGTGACTGCTTCTCCACTGTTATGAGTGTCCTGGTGCTTTGCACTCTTCTATGATGGGTGCGCTAGTGACAGACGTTCCTTTCTGATGGAAGCCTCAATGACTGACCTTCTTCTGTTATTGTTTTCCCACTGACTGGATCTTTACTGTAACCCATGACACAGTGACTGCCACTCATCAGTGATTGGTTACATTGTGAATGGCCTCTTCTCTACTGGGTTCCACAGTGGCTAGCCCTCCACTGTTATGTGTGTCCCAGTAAATGGCCTTCTCTGTGATGGGTACCCAATCATTGGCTCTCCTCTATGATGGGTGCCTAGTGGTTGATTATCCTGTGTAATGGGTGTCACGGAGATTGACTTCCTTCTGGAATGTGTGCACCAGTGATTACTCTTCTGTGATGGTTACCCAAATGATTGTGCCTCCTCCATAACTAGTGCCTCCAGGACAGGCTCTTCCTTGTGATGAATGTCTTAATGACTGGAACTCCTCCATAATGTGTACCCCAGTGACTAACACATCTCTCTTATTTGTGTTCCAGTGATGGCCCTCTTCCAAAATGTGTGCCCCAATGATTTGCCTTCCTCTGTGATGCATACACAGGCGACTGGCTCTCCTCTGTAATGTGAATTGCAGTGTTTGCCTCTCGTTTTTGATAAATGCCTCAGTGATTGGATATCCTCTATAATTTTTCTTCCCCTTGACTGGCCCTCCTCTGTGGTGGGTGCCCCAGGAACTGACCATAATCTTTAAAACATGCCTTGGTGACTGATCCTCCTCAGTGATGAGTGCCTCAGTGATTATCTTTTCTCTGTGATTGCTGCCTCAGACACTGAGTATTCTACATAATGGGTGCCTCAGTGACTGATCCTTATCCACTAAGGGTGACCCAGTGACCATTCCTCCTTGGTGATTTGTGCCCCAGTGATTGTCCCTCCCCAATAATGAGTGAACTTCTTCCTTTCCTTCTCTCTGATGGATGTCCTAGTAACAAGACCTCCTCCATAATGGATGCCCCAGTAACAAGCTCTCATTTGTGATGGTTGTCCCAGTGACTAGCCCTCCACCATGATGTGTGACCCAGAGACTGGCCCTTCTCTTTTATGGGGGCCACAGTGACTAGGTATCCTCTGTGTGAGAGTCCCAGGAAATAGCTCTCCTCTCGGAAGGGTGGACCGACCACTGCCCCACCTTGGTGATGAGTGTCCAAGTTACTAGCTCTCCTCATTCATAGTTGACTGAGTGACTGGGCTTCTTTTTGATGGGTGCTCCAGTTAATGGTTCTACTCTCTGATGGATACTTCTGTGACTGACCCCTCTTTTATGCCTTATGGACTGGCCCTTCTATGTGATGGATACCTCAGTGGTTGTTCCTCCTTTGTGTATCAAGTCTTATTTACTGGTCCTCCTCTGTGATCAGTGCCTCAGTGTCTTTCTCTCCATTGTGTATCATGCCCTATTGAGTGGCTCTTCTCTGTTATCAGTGCTTCACGGACTGTCTCTATTCTGTAATCTACACCCCAGTGACTGGTACTCATCTGTGATGAGTACCCCAGTGATTGGTCTCCTAAGTTTTGGGTTCCCCGATGACTAAGCCTCCACTGTTTTGGATGTTCCACACCTTCTCTGTGATAGGTGCCCAATGACTAGCTCTCCTCTATGATGAGTTCCCAGTGACTGACTTCCTTATGTGATGTGTGCACCAGAGATTATTCTTCTGTGATGGTTACCCCAGTGCCAATGACCTTTCCATAATTGGTCCCCAGTAACTGGTCCTCTTCTGTGATGGATGTGTCAGTGACTGGGCTTTCTCCAAAATGAATGTCCCAGTGACTAGCCCATCTCTGTGATATTTGTCCTAGTGACTGGCCATCGGCCATAATGTGTGCTCCAGTGATTCACCCTCTTCTATGATAGACACCTCACTGACTGACTCTCTTCTGTGATGTGAATTCCAGCTTCTAGCTCTCCTCTTTTTGCTCCAGTGACAAGTCTTCTTTGTTAAATGCCACAGTGCCTGGGTCTCCTCTATAATTTTTCCCCTGTGATGGTCCTCCTCTATGGTGGGTGTACCAGAAATTGATTTGTTCTGTGAAAAATACCCCAGTGAAATATCCCACTCAATGCTGAGTACACTAGTGAGAAACTTTTCTCTGTGATTGGTGTCCTGGTGACTAAGCCTTGTGTAAAATGGGTGCCTCTGTGACTGACTTTTCTTCATTAATGGTGCCCCAGTGACTGTCACTCCTTGGTGATTTGTGCCCCAGTAATTTTCTATCAATAATGGATGACCTACTTCCTAGAACTTCTCTGTGATGGATGATCTAGTAAATGAACCGCCTCCATAATGGATGCCCAGTGACAGGGCCTTCTTTGTAGTGGTTTTCCCAATGATTGGCCCTCCATCATAATGCATTCCACAGAAACTGGCCTTTCTCTGTTATGGTTGACACTATGTGCAGTTCACTTCTGTGTCGGTGTACCAGTAAATAACCTTCCTCTTGAACGGTGGACCCACAACTGAAACACCTTGGTGATGAATGTCCAAGTTACTTGCTTCCCTCATTTATGGGTGGGCCAATAACTGACTGTCTTCTGTGGTGAATGTCACAGTTACTGACCCTCCTTTCTGATGGATGTCTATGTGACTGTCTCTTCTTTGTGTTCCATGACATTGACATGGCTCTCCTCTTTGATCTGTGCTCCACTGACTGGCTGTCTTCTCTAATTCATGCTCTAGTGACTAACATTCATCTGTGATGGGTACCATTATGACCGGCCTCTCTGTTGTGTTCCCCAGTGAATAGTCCTCCAGTCTTACTGGTATTCCAGTAAATGACCTTCTTGATGTTGGTGCCCCAGTAACTGATTCTCCTGTGTGTTGGTGCCACAGTGACTTACTTCCTTTTGTGATGGGTGCACAAGTGATTAAACTTTTTCTGTGATGGTTACCCTAGTGACTGTGCCTCCTCCATTATGCATGCCTCAGTGAGTAGTCCACCTTTGTGATGGGTGTACCTGTGACTGAACCTATGCCAAAATGTGTGCCCCTGTGACTCACACTTCTCTGAGATACGTGCCTTATTAACTGGCCCTCTTCTATGATGGGTACACCAGTTTTCTGCTGTCTTCTGTGATGGGTCCTCAGTGTCCAGTCCTTGTATGTAATGGGTGCCTGAGACTGGTCCTCCTCTGTGATGGGTGTATCAGTTACTACCCGACTTCTGAAATGGGTGCTCCAGTGACTGGGCTTCCTCTGGGATGGAATCCTCAGTGATGAGTCTTCCTCTGTGATGGGTGCCCGAGTTAACAGAACTCCTCTCATATGAATGCCCCAATGACTGGTATTCCTACTAATGGGTGAACCAGTGACTGGCCTTCCTCTGTGATGAGTACCACATTTACTGATCCTACTCTGTGACAGCTCTCCCAATTACTATGCCTCCTCTCTGATGGGTGTCAGTGTCACTAATCATCCTTTGTGATGGCTGTCCCAGTGACTGCCCCTACTCTCTGATGGTGAATGTGCCTCCTCCAAGTGAATATGCCTCCTCCTAATAGGTTCCCCAGTGATTTATCATCCTCTGTGTTGACTGCATTAAATACTGCTCTTCCTCTGTTATGAGTGTCTCAGTATATGCCTTTACCCTGTAATGTTTACCCTGGTGACTGACTATATTCTGTGATGGTTGTCCAAGTGAATGTTTCTCCACTGTGATGGGTGCCACAATGGGTAGTCTTTCTAAATGATGGGTGCCCAGTGAGTGGCCCTTCTTTGTAATATGCACTTCAATAACTGGGGCTCCTCTGTGATGGGTGGTCCAGTGTCTGGCACTCTTCTGTGATAGGTGATTTTGTGACGGGCTCTTCACTTTGATCAGTGGTGAGTGACTGGTCCTGATTCATAATGGACACCACAGTGATAAGCCCTCCCCTGTGTTGGGTGTCCCACTGACTATCTATTCTCTCTAATGATTGCCACAGTGACTGGTATTCCTCTGTGATGGGTGTCCCAGTGAGTAGTACTTATCTATGATCATTTCTCCAGTGACAGGGCCTCCTCTGTAATTGGTGCCACAATGGCTGGCTTTCCACCGTAGTGGTTGTGCCAGTGATTATCTCTACTCAAAGATTGGTGTTCCACTTACTGGGCTTCCTCCATTTTGGATGAACTAATGATAGGCCCTCCTTTGTGATGGGTTCCCAGTTGCTAGACCCTCTCTATAATGTGTGCACCAATTACTGTGCCTTCTCTGTGATTGGTGTTTCTGTGACCGGCCTTCAAAAATGATTGCTGTCCCAGTGACAAGCTCTCCTCTGTGAATAGTGTAACAGTGCCTAGGCTTCCTTATAATGGCTGACCCAGTGACTTTTATTTCTCTGTTATTGGAGTATTGTGATGGGTGACCCAGTGATAAGCCCTCTTTTGTAATGTTGTTCCTAGTAACTGGGCCTGTTCCAAAATGGGTGCCTCATTGGCTTCACTCCTCTGTTTTGGGCACCCTAGGTTGTGGGCCTCAACCCTGATGGTGGTCTCAGGGACTGATCCTCCTCTGTTATAGTTGTCTCAGTGACTGGTCCAACTTCGTAAATGGTGTTATGTTTACTGGACTTCCTCTGTGATTGATGTCGCAGTGACATGACCTCCTCCAAATTTGGTGCCCCAGTGTAAAACCCGCATTTGATGGGTGTTCACATAACTGGGTTTCCTCTCTTAATTGTGCCCAGTGAATATCCCTCCTCTGTGATGGATGCCCCAGTCACTGACTCTCATTGTGATAGATGTCCCAGTGACCGAGCCTTCTTTATAATGGGTACCACAGTGACTGACTTTCTCTTTTGAGAAATGCCCCAGTAACTGATCCTCTTCAGTGATGGGTGCCCAGTGACTAACTTTCCTTTCTGATCACTGCATCAATGACTGGGTCTCATACATAATAGGTTTTTCACTGACTAGCTCTCCTGCTTTATTGGTGTCCCAATGACCAGGATTTCTAGATGATTGGTGCCCTGATGACTGGTCCTCCTTCATAATGGATGTCCTGCTGACTAGCCCCCCTCCCCGTTTTATGCATCCCAGTAACTGAGTCTCCTCCATAGTGGGTATCCCAAGGACATTCCTTTATTTGTGGTTGCTGTACCAGTGACCAGACCTCATCATTGATTGGTTTCCCAGTTACTGGCCTTCCTCTGTGAAGAATGTCCCAGTAAATGGCCCTCCTCCATACTGTGTGCCCTCAATGAAAGCACTTCCTCTGTTATGGCTCCCACAGAGAACAGTCATACTCTGTGATGGGTATTCCAGTGAGAAACCCTCCTCTGTGATGGGTGCCCCATGACTGATCCGCCTATGTGATAGGTGCCCCTGTCACTAACCCTCCTCTATTACAGATTCCTCAGAGACCACCCCATCTCTGTGATGGATGCCCCAGTGTCTGGCCTTCTTCTGTGAAGGCTGTCCCAGTGACTGGCCCTCCTATGTGATGGGTGCCTCTGTGGCTGTCCTTCCTCTGTTTTTGGTTCTCATTGACTGGCCCTACTCTCTGATTTGTGTTTCAGTGACAGTCTCACATATATACTTGGTTCCCTGGTGACTTTCCTGCTTCTGTGATGGGTGGCCCAGTGATGCCTCTCTCTGGGATGGCTGCTGTGGTGACTAGACCTCAACAGTGATGGATGTCTCAGTGACTAATCTCCCCTTTGATGGGTGACACTGTGACTGACTCTCCTCGGTGCTGTGCCCCAGTGAGTGGCTTTCATCTCTGGTGAGTGTCCCAATGACTGGCAGTCTTCCATGATGAAATGCCCCAGTGACTGTCTTTCCTCCATAATGGGTGTCTGAGAGACTGGTTCTCCTCTTTTATGGCAGTCCCTTTTACTGGGCTTTCTCCTTAATGGAGGCCCCAGTTACTAGCCCATATTTGTGATGGGTGTCTCAGTGTCAGACCCTACTCAAAAATTGGTGCCCCACTTACCCACTCTGCTCTGTGTCATGTGTTTGAGTGATTTGATCTCCTTCTTGTAGGGTGCTACAGTTACTGGTTCTCCTCTGTAATTAGTGCCTCAGTGACTAGCCCAGCTCTGTAATTATTACCTCTGAGATTGGTCCTCTTCTGTGATGGGTGCCTCAGTGACAACCCATCCTCTGTGATGGTTGCCACAGTTACTTGGCTTCCTCTGTGATCAGTGGCCAAGTGACTAGGCTTCTTTGTGATGAATGTCACATGAATGGCCCACCACTGTTATCAGTGCCCCAGTGATTGACTATCTTTCTAATGTGTGCCCACAGTGACCTAGCCTGCTCTGTGATAGGTGCCCCAGTGACTAAATTTCCTTTCCAAACACAGCCCCTGTGACTGGATCTCTTATATAATGGGTGCCACATTAACTAGGTCTTCTTCATAATGTGCCCCAGTGACTGGGCCTCTTAAGTGATTAGTGCTCCAGTGACTAATCACTCCTCCTCAATAATAGGAGCTCCAGTGACTGACTTTCCATGGTGATGGGTGCTTCAATGACTATCCTTCCTCTGTGATGTATGCTACAGTGACTAGCTCTCTTCTGTGAGAGGGTTCACCAGTGTCTGGAGCTTCTTCTGTAACAATAGGAATGGTGACTAGAGCTCTTCTGCATTTGATCCTCTACTGACTGGTGCTTCTTCATAATGGGAGCCCCAGTGACTAGCCCTTCATAATGACTGCCTTTCCTCTTAGAGGGTGTCTCATTGAATAATGCTCTTCTGTGGGGTGTGCACCAGTGACTGACCCTCCTTTGTGATACATGCCCAGTGACTGGTTGTCTTATGTGATGGTTCTTCTCTTTGATGAGTGATGCATTGATTAGCCTTTTTCTGAGATGGTTGCTGCAGTGACAAAGATGGTTGTTGCAGTGACTATCAACGAAGAGAAATTGTCACTGTGACACCCATCACAGAGAGATCCTTCTCGAGAATGGATATCACAATTATTGACCTTCCTCTGTGATGAGTGTCCTACTGACTGGCTCTCCTCTGGGAAGGATACTCCAGAGATTGGGCCTCCTCTATAATGTGACTAGCCCTCCTCTTTGATGTGACTAGCCCTCCTCTTTGATGTGTCTCATGGGTTAGTCCTTTTATGTGGTGGATATCAATTGATTTTGACTCCTCTGTGATAGTTACACCAGTTACTGGCTGTTCTCTGGGATCAGAGTCACAGTGACTAAATCCCTTCTATTGATGCCTCAGTGACTTGCCCTTCTCTGTAATGTGTGTCTCAGTGACTGTCTGTCATTTGTGATGGGTGCCCCAGCAAATACTCTTCTTCTGTGATGGGTGCTCCAGTGATTGTCTTTCCTATATAATAGTACCCAAGGGACTGACACTTCTCTGCGATGAGTTCCCAAGTGTATAGCCCTTCTCTTTTATGGTTGTTACAGTGACTGTCCCTTCTCCTATTATGGGTACCCCAGTGACTGGGCCTCTTCTATGATAGCTGCCACAGTGACTGGCACTTCATAATGGTTTTCGCAGTGACTATCTCTCCTCTGTGATGAATGATCCACTTACTAGGCCTCCTCAGTAATGCATGCCTCAGTTACCAGCCCTAATTTGTGATGGATATCCCAGTTACTGGCTTTTGTGTGTATTGGGTGCACCGGTGACTGGCCCTCTGAAATAGTGCACCAGTTACTGGCTCTCTCTGTGATGGGTGTCACAGTGACAATTTCTCTTCTTTGATAGTTGTCCCAGTGACTAGCCTTCCTCTGTGATGTGTGAGTTTGTGGCTGCCCCTCCTCTATTATTGATGCCATAGTGAATGGTCCTGCTGTGAAATGGGTGCCCCTGTGACTGCCCCTCCTCTGTGAAGGGAGTGCTAATGATTGACCCTTCTGTGTCATGGGTGCCATAGTGACTGGCCCTCACAAGTGACACAGTGAAAAGCACTGCTCCAAAATTGGTGCCCCAGGGACTAGAACACATTGATTATTGGTGACAAGTAACTCGCCCTCGTCCAAAATGGATGTCCCAGTGACTTGCCCTATTCGGTGATGTGTGCATCTTTTACTGGCCTTTCTGTGTGATCAGTATCTCCATGATTGCATCTCCTCCATATTGGTATCCTAGTGACTGACCCTCCTCCATAGGGGTACTCAAGTTGCTGCACCTCCTCTGTGACTGATGCCCAGTGACTAGCCTTCCTCCATCATAAATGCCCCAGTGAATAGTCATCTCTGTGATGGTTTTCTACTTGCCCTCCATAATGTGTGCCCCACTGATTGGTCCCGCTTTGTGATGGTTATCCCAGTTACTAGGTTTAACACTTAATGTGTGCCCTAGTGACTGGGCCTCTCCTGATCCAGTGAATGGTCTTCATATATGATGAGTGCTCCAGTGACAAAGTATTCTCTGCGATGGGTGTCACAGTGACTGGGTCTCCTCCATAAGGGGTGTGCCATTGACTGGGCATCCTCTGTGATTTATGCTTAGTTATTGGTCTTGTTCCAAATAGGGTGCCTCATTGACAAACACTTAATTCTCATGGGTGTTCCAGTAACTGGACGTCCTTCATAATTGGTGCCCCAATGACTAGCCCTTCTCTGAGTTGGGTGGCACTGTGGTTGACTCTTTTCTGTTATCTGTGTCCCAGTGACTGTAATCTGTGATGGTTGCTCCAGTGACTGGGCCTCCTCCACGATGGGTGACTCACTGGCTGTCATTCCTCATGGGTGTTCCATTGAATGTGTCTTCTCCGTGATTTGTACTCCAGTGACTGGTATTCCCTCATAATGGTTCCCCCAAGTTACTATTCCTCCATTGTGATGGGTGTTTCCCTTACTGGGCCTCCTCAACTATGGGTGCCTCAGTTACTAGCTCTCCTTTGTTTATGGTGTACCAATGACTAGCCCTCCTGTGTGGTGGGAGCCCCAGTGACTTGTCCTCCTCTGCAATGGGTGTCTCAGTGACCAGTCCTTCTCCACAATTAGTACCCCACTGACTAGATCTCTGCTGTTATGGAGCCCACAATGACAGACGTTTTCCTGATGGGTGCCCCAGTGACTAACCCTCCTCTGTGCTGTGTGTCTCTGTTACTGACTTTCTCTGTGTAGTATACCACATTGACTCACCCTGATCTGCATGGGTGTTTCAGTGATTATCCCTCCTCTATGATGGGTCCCCTATTGACTGATCCTCCTGTGTGATGGATACCCCAATAACTGAATCTCATCTGTGATGGTTTTCCAATAACTACCCCTCCTTCATAACTCATGCCCCAGTCACTGGCACACCTCTGTGATGGGTGGCAACTGACCTTCCTCCAAAATAGGTGTCCCAATGACTCACCCTTCTCTGTGGTGGGTGAACAAATGACAGACTTTTCTCTGTGATCAGTGTCCCAGTGACCAGGCCTCTTTAATATTGGTGCCCCAAGTGACTGACCATCCTCCATGAAGGGGAGCCCTCTGAGAATAGGGGCCCCCATGACTGGCTTTCCTCCAAATATGCTGCACCACTGAAGAGCCCTCCTCTGATGTGAGTGTTCCAGAAACTAGGTCTCCTTCATTATTGGTGTTCCACTGACTAGCCCTCTTCTGTGGTGTGTGCCACAGTGACAGATTCTTCTAAGAATGGTTTCCCAGTGATAAGCTCTCCTTTGTGATAGATGCAGGAGTGTTCTTGCCTCCTCTATTATGAGTGGCCCAGTGACTGGCCCTTCTCTGTGATGGATGCCACAGTTACTGGCCCTCCTTAGTGAAAAATGTCCCAGTGATTGATTTCTTCTTTGAGCGGTACCTCACTGACTTGATTCCTCTATGATGGGTGGCCCTATTACTGACCCTCATCTGTGATGGTTTTCCCAGTGACTACACATCCTCCATAACTGGTGCCCATGACCAATACACCTCTGTGAGGGATGACAAGTAACTGGCCTTCCTCCAAACTGGATGCCCCGGTGACTCACCCTCCTCTATGTTGAGTGGTCCAGTGACAGATCTTTCTCTGTGTTTGGTGCCCCAGTGACTGGGCCTCTTTCATACTGGTATCCCAAGTGACTGATCATCCACCATTGTGGGTGCCCCAGCGATAGAACTTGCTTTGTGATTTGTGCCTCCATGGCTGACCATTCACATCTCTGCTGTCTCATTTTTAGTCCTCCTCTGATATGAGTAAAAATGCCCTCTGTGATTGGAACACCAGTGATTGAGACCATCCTAATGGGCACCCCAGTGACTAACCCTCCTCTGTGATGGGTGCCTTTGTGGCTGACACACATTTGTGATGGGTGCCTCTTTGACAGGCTCTCCTTTTTTATTGCTACCGTTGCACCAGTGACTTGTTGTCTTCTGTGGTGGTTGTGGGCCTCCTACATAATGGATACCACAGTGCCCGGTCCTTCCAAAATATGTGTAACCCAGTGATTAAGCCTCCTGTATGATTGGCTTCTAGTGACTGGTATTCCTCCATAATGGTTGCCCCAGTGACTAGCCTTCCTCTGTGATGAGTGCGCCAGTTACTTGCATTCTAAATAATGAGTGACTCAGTGACTCGCATTCCTTTATGATGGGTGTCCTCATGACTCTCTCTTGGTGTGGTGTGTACCCAGTCTTCTCTGTATTGTGAGTTCCAGTGACTGATCCTTCTCCATGATTGGTGCCACAGTAACTGGCCCTCCTCTCTGATGGGTTCAACCGTGACAAGCCTTCTTTTGTGATGGGTGACCCAGTGACTATCTCTACTCTGTGATGTGTGCCCTTTTTGACTGGCACTCCTCTGTGATGAATGCCAAAGTGTATGGCCCTGCTTTCTTATATGTGCCTCAGTGAATGGCTCTCCTTTATAATGAATTCCTCAGTGACTGGCTCTCCTCTATGATGGGTGCCCCAGTGATGATCTCATTTGTGATGGTTGTCCCAGTGACAGGCCCTCCTTTTTGATGGGAGCTCCAGTGATTAACCTTCTTCTTTTAAGTGTGCCCCAGTGACTGTCACTGCTCTATAATATGAGCTCCAGTAAGTGGCACTACTCTGTGATGGGTGTACCACACACAGACCTTGCTTTGTTATAGGTGTCCCGGTGTCTGACTGTCTTCTGTAATGGGTGTCACAGTGACTGGCTCTTATGTATGTTGGTTGCCCCAGTGACTGGCTTCCTCAATAATGGTTGCCACAGTGATTGGACCTCCTACATTAGTTTCCCCAGTGAATGAGCCTCCTATGTGATTGGTGTCTTAGTTATTGTTCCTTTATAATGGTTTCCTCAGTGTCTAGCAGTCCTCTGTGTTGGTTATCCCACTTACTGGGCCTCCTCTAATGGGAGCCAAAGTGACTCTTCCTCCATAATTCAAGGCCCAGTGATGATACCACCTCTGTGAATGGCGACCAGTGAATAGCCATGCTTATAATGAATGCCTCTAGTGACTAGGCCTCAGTTGTAATAGGTGACTGGCCTTCCTCAGTGATTGAATCTGTGACTGCAACTCCTCCATATTGGTGCCCAGTGACAGGCCCTTCTTCATTATGGGTGCCTCATTGAGTGTACATCCTCTGTGATTGGTGCTCAATGACTGATCTTCCTCCATAATAGTTTTCCCAGTGACCAGGCTTCCTCTGTAATGAGTGTCCCATTTTCTGGGTCTTCTCCACAATGGATGCCCCTTTGACTGGACCTCCTTCCTGATGGATATCCCAATGACTGGTCCTCCTTTAAAATATGTGTCCCAGTAACTGGGCTTCCACTGTGAATTGTGCTCCAGTGTCTAACCTTTAAATGTGAATGGTGTCCCAGTGACTAGCCCTCCTCTGTGATGGGTGTCACAGTGACTGGGTCTCCTAAATAATGGACACTTCAGAGATTAGAACTTCTCTGTGATTGGTGTCCCAATGACTATCCATCCTTTGTGAAGAGTTCTGCAGTGAATAGTCCTCTTTTTGATTTGTGTTCTGTAACTGGGCCTCCTCCATCATAGGTCCCTCAGTCACTAAGCCAAATCTGTGATAAGTGCCGGCCTCTGAACCTTCCTTATAATGGTGCCCCAGTGACCAGTCCTTCTCTGTGATGGGTGTCCCAGTGACTGGGCCTCCTCCATAACAGGTGCTCCAATGACAGAACCTCCTTAGTGATTAGTGCTGTAGTGACTGCCCTCCTCCAAATTGTGTGATCCAGACCTAGCCCTTCTCGTGATGTGTGTCCCAGTAACTGAGTCTCCTCCACAATTGGTGTTCCAGTGATTAGCCTTCCAGTGCTGGGTACCCCAGTGACTGGCTCTCCTCTGTGACAGACGCCCCAGTGACTGTCCCTTCTCTATGAAAAATGCCCTATGACTGTTCCTTCTCAGTGATGGGTGCCCAATTATTTTGCTTTCCTCTACAATCGCTGCTCCAGTGACTTGATCTCCTACATAGTGGGTAACTCAGTGATTAGCCCTCTTTTATTATGGTTGCCTCAGTGACTGTGCCTCCTCCTCTATCATTTGTGCTCCAGTGACTAGCCTTCCTCCATATTGGGTGACTTAATATCTAGTTCTACTTTGTAATGGGCGTCCTAGTAACTTATCCTCCTCCATATTAGATGCAGCTCTGACAGATTCTCCTTAGTTATCGGTTTCCCAGTGTCTGGCTTTTTTCAGTGACAGGTGCTGCAGTGACTGGTCCCCCTCTGTGATTGATGTCCAGGGACTAGGCCTCATCCACAACGTGTGCCCCAGTGACTGCCTCCTCTGTGATTGGTGTCCCAGTGATTGTCCTTTATATATTATGGGTGTCCAAGTGACTAGCCCTCCTTTGTGATGAGTGTCACAATGACTGATCTCCATAATGGATGTCCCATTTACTGGCCCTCCTCTGTACATGGTGCCACAATGAATGGCCATCCTCTGTGATGGGTGCTGCAATGAGTAGCCCTCATTTATGATGGGTGTGTTTTTATAAGTGTCTCCTTTATAATGGGTGCCCCAGTGTCTGGCCCTGCTCTTTGATCAGCGTCCCAGTTACTGGCTTCTTCCACAGTTGGTGTTCCAATGACTAACCCTCCTTTATTATGGGTGCCTCAGTGACTGACTCTCTTCTGTGATTGCTGTCCCAGTAACAGGCTATACTCTGTGATTAATGTCCCAGTGACTGGGCCTCCTCTCTAAATAGTGACAGTTTGACTGGCCCTCCTTTGTAAGGGGTGTCCCAGAGATTGACTTTTCTTTGTGAAAAATGCCCCATTGATTGATATCCTAGATAATGGAATCGCCAGTGACTAGCATCCCTCTGGATTGCTACTCCAGTGACAGGCCTTCCTCCATAGTGACTTGCACTTCCATGTGTTGGGTGTCCCAGGAACTGAACCTCATTCATATTGGATGCACCAGTGACAATGCTCCTTTGTGATGAGTGTCCCAATGATGGACTCTTTTTTTTATAGTTATATCAGCGACTGGCCCTCCTCCATAATGAATGGCCCAGTGACAGGTAATCCTCTGTTAGTGCCACAGTGACTAGCCCTTCTCTCTGTTGGTGTTCCAATGACTAACCCTCATCTGTGAGAAGTGCTTCTGTGACTGGTCCACCTCAATTAATTGGTTCCAAATTAATTGGTTTTCCAATTAATGGACTCTGTTATGGGTGCCCAAATGACTGCCCCTACTCTGTGGCGGGAATCCCAGGACAGGACCTCTTCTGTGATAACTTTCCCAGTGAATGTCACTCTTCTTTGATTGATTCCTCAGTGAATTGCTCTCCAACATGGCTGGATGCTCCAGTGACTGTCCCTCTTTGTGTCTGCTGACTCATTAACTGGCCCTACTTTTTGATCAGTTCTTCATTGACTGGATCTCCTTTGTAATTCATGTCACTGTAACTGGCCCTCATCTCAGATTGGTACGTAGTGACTGGGCCATTCTATATTGGGTTCCCCATTGACTAACTGAACTTTGTGATTGGTGCCCTAGTGTCTGACTCTCCACTGTGATGTCTGTTAAAGTACCTGGCTCTCTTCTGTGATGGATGACTGGCCAGTGACTGGTTCTGCTCTGTGACCCAGTGACAAGCCTTCACCCATAATTAATGCAACAAAAACTATCCCTTCTCTGTGACTGGTACTTCACACTTTCCACTATGATGTGTGTCCCATGTAATGACCGCCCTCTGTAATGGTTGCTCCACTGACTGTGACTTCTTCATAACGGTTGCTCCAAAACTACCCTGCCTCTATTATGAGAGCCACAGTGACTGGGTCTCCAATTTGATTAGTACTTCAGTGACTGGTGTTACTTCATATTGGTTGCCCCAATAATTAGCACTCCTCTGTTAAGGGTGTTTCATTTACTAGACCTTCTCTATAATGGGCTTCCCAGTGACTAGACCTCCTTTATGATGGGTTTCCCCATGATTGACCTTCCAATGTGAAGTGAGCTGCAATGATAGTGATAGGTGCTCCCACTGACTAACCCTTATCTATAATTAATGCCCTATTGACTCCCCATCCTCTGTAACTGGCATCCAGTGTCTGGTTTTCCTCTGTAATATATGTCCCAGTGACTGGCTTTCCTTTGTGATGGTTACCCCAGTCACTGTGCCTCCTTCATATTGGGTGCTCCAAGACAGCACCTCTTCTATTATGGGTGCCACAGTGACTGTGTGTTCACTGTGATTGGTGTCCCATTTACTGGCACTCATTAATAATTACCCCAAATGAATTGCCCTCCTCTGTGATATGTGCCCCACTTACCGGGCCTTCTCCATAATGGGTGTCCAATTGGCTAGCCCTCCCTTGTGATGGGTGACACTATGACTGGCCCTGTCATGTGACTGGTGCCTGAATGACTATTTTTGATGGGCGTTTGCGTGTCTGCTCTTCCTGTGGGATTGCGTGTCTGGCCCTCCCTTGTAATCAGTGCCCCAGTGACTGATCCTCATCCATAATGAAAACCCTAGAGACTAGACCTCCTCTGTGGTTGGTGCCCCAGTGTCTGGCTGTCCTCTGTGATGTGTGTTCCTGTGAATGCCTCTCCTTTGTGCAGGTTACTGCAGTGACTATGCCTTCTTCATAATGAGTGCCACAACTGTCCCTCCTCTATTATGGGTGACCAATTGACTGGCCCTCCTGTGTGGCTGTGCCTCCTTCATATAGGTGCTCCATTGACTGTGTCTTCACCGTGATGGTGTCCACATGACTGACCCTCCTCAAAACTGTGTGCCTCAGTGACTATTCTTCCTCTGAAATGGTTTTCTAGTAATTAAGCCCCCTACATAATTTGTGTCCAAGTGACTAGCACTCCTCTGTGATTGGTGCCACAGTGACTGACTCTCTCTTTGATAAGTGTCACAGTGACTGGATCTTCTCTGTGATAGATGCTTCAGTGACTGGGTATCCTCAATAATGGTTGCCCCGGTTAGTGGTCCTCCTATGTGATTTGATCCTTTTTGGCAGAGTCCCTCCTAAAGGATGACCTACTGACTAGTGATGAGTGCCTCAGTGAATGACTCTTGTTTGTGATGAGTGCCTCATTGACTGGATCTCCTCTATCATTGGTGTCGCAGTGGCTGATTGTCTTCTGTAATTGTTGTCTCAGTGACTGGGTCTCCTCTCTGAGTAGTATCATGGCGAGTCATCTTATTCTATGATGAATTTCCAATTTATTAGACCTCCTATGTGATGGTTGCACCAGTGACTGGGTCTCCTCCATAATGGGTGCCACAGAGATCTGCCCTCTTCCATTGGCATGACCACTGACTGGGCCTTCCTGTGATCTGTGCCCCTGTAATTTGTGCTCTTTCATTAATGTTGCCTCAGTGACTAGCTCTCACCTGTAAGTGCTAGTCAATGAGCTACTTATTGGGCATCCTCAATAATGGATGACTCATTCTCTTGCCTTCCTTTTCGATGATTGTCTCATGACTGACCCTTCTGTGTGATGGGTGATCTATGAGTGTCTCACCTCTATGAGGGGTGTCCTAGTGACTGGCCCTCCTCTAAAATGAGTGCCCCAGTGTCTTGCCTTCCTCTGTGATGAATGCCCTAATAACTGGCCCTCCTTTGTGATAAGTACCCCAGTGATTGGCCCTTCTCCATAGTAGCTGTCTCACTTCCCATCTTTCCTCTGTGGTGGGTAATTCAAGGTCTAGCACTCAGCTTTGATGGGTGTCTCAGTGTCTAGCATGCCTCTGTGATGGGTTGTCCAGAGATTTCTCTTTCTTGATTCGTGCTACAGTTATTTGCTCTCCTCTGTGATGGTAGTCACAGTGACAAGCCATATTCTGGAATGGGTGTCCAAATGACTAACCCTTTCCTGTTATGCATGCCTTTATGACTTACCTTCCTCTTTTATGGGTGCCACAGTTTCTGGCTATGCTTTGTGATGGGTTTTTCATTGACTTCCCCTCCTCTCAGAAGCATGTCCTAGTGACTGACACAAATGAGGGATGGCTGTCCAACAACTGGTCTTCATCTGTGATTGTTGTACCAGTGACTCTACCTCTATAATTGGTGTTCCAATCACTAACTCACCTCTTTGATGGGTGACCAGTAACTGCCCTTCTTTAAAAATAGATGTCCCAGTGAGTAGCCCTCCTCTACGATATGTGACCCACTTATTGAGAAACCTCCATAATGGGTGCCCCAGAGACTGACTGTCCTTTTTGATGCATGTCACCGTGATAGTGCCTCCTCCATAATTTGTGCACCAGTGATAAGGCCTCTTCTTTGAATATGACCCTAGGGATTGGTCTTCATATATGATTGGTGCACCACTGTCTAGTCTTCCTCTATGACAGGTGTAACAATAGCTGGTCTTTCTCTGTGAGTGGTACCCCCAATCAATGGCCATACCCTGTATTGAGTTCTGCAATGATTCATCCTTTTCTATGATGTCAGTCCCAGCAATTTGACTTCAAATATGGGTGGCCAGTGTCTAGGCCATCTCTGTGAAGGATGCTCCGGTTTCTGAGCCTCTTCCATAATGGGTAGCGCAATGACAGACCTTTTCCCTGGTGGGTGTACTAGTGACTAGTTCTCTTCCATAATGGATGCCTCAGTAACTGGTGCACATCTGTGATTGGTGACCCAGTGACTGGGCATCCTCTTTGATAGGTGCCATCGTTTATGTTGGGTGTCTTAGAAACTAGCCCTCCTCCAAATGGGTGCCCCATAGTCTGGCCATCTCTGTGATGGGTTCTCCAGCTTCGGGACATCCTCTATAATGGGGGGTGCAGTGAGTAGTCATCCTCCATAATAGGTGCTGCATTAACTGGACCTCTTCTCTCATTAGTACCCCAGTGACTGGCCCTCTCCCAAATTCGATGCACGAATGACTCACACTACTATGTGATCAGTGTTCCAGAAACTGGACATCTTGCATATTTGGTGGCTTAGTGACTACCTCTCCTCTGTGATAGATACCCCAGTTACTGGGCATCCTCTATACTGGGTGCCTCAGTAATAGACCCTTTTCAGTGAAAAATGCCCTAGTGACTTCTGTGATTGGGTACCACACTGAATTTACCACTTTTCTGATAGCTACCCCAGTTACTAGTCCTTCTCTGTTATTGGAGTCCCAGACTGAGCCCCTCCTAATGGGTGCCCTAGGGACTGGTCAACCTTTGTTATGGGTGCCTCCATAACTGACCTATTTCTGTGTGTTCCTCTTTGTCTTTCTCTTGTTACTCAGGGGTGCCCCAGCGACTGATTTCACTGTGATTGGTGCCCCAGCGACTGGTTATCTTCTGTGTTGTCTCAGTGCCTGACTCTCCTGGCTGAGGGTTGTCTCAGAGAGTAGCCAGTTTCTGTGATGGGTTCCCGAGTGCCTGGCCCTCCTGTGTAATACATACCCCAGTGACTGGCATTCTTTTGTGAGGTGTGACACAGTGACTGCCCCTCCTCTGTGATCAGTGCCCCAATGACTATCTTCTGTGATGCTTGTCTCAGTGACTGGGTCTCCTTTCAGAGCAGTAGCAGAGTGAGTAGTCTTCTGTGATGTGTACCCAATTGACTAGACCTCCTGTGTGATGGGTACTTTAGTGCACCCATTAAGGTCTCCTCCAAAATGGGTGCCACAGAGACTTGTCCTCCACCATTAGCGTGGTCATTGACTGGGTCTCCTCTGTGATCAGTACTCCAGTGACTATTGCTCATTCATTAAGATTACTCCAGTGACTAGTTCTCATCTGTGATTGGTGTCCCACTTAATGGATGGTTTGTGTCACTTAATGGGTGGCTCATTGAATGACCTTCCTTTTTGATGGGTGTCTTTGTGACTGTCGCTTCTGTGTGATGGCCCTTACCCATACTGGGTATCCTAGTGACTAGCCCTCTTCTGTGATAAATGCTCCAGGGACTCACTCTACCTTGTGATGGGTGTCACATCACAATGACTAGTTCTCTGTGATGGTTGCTGCAATGACTTGGCCTCCTATATAATGGGTGTCCAAGAGACAGGTCTTCATCCATTATGTGTGCCCCAGTGACTGGTAGTTCTCTGTGATTGGTGCCATAGTGCTCCTTCATAATATTGCTGCAGTGAATAGTCCTTCACTGAGATCAGTGTTTTCTTTACTAGACCGCCTCAATAATGGGTAACTGAGTGACTCACCCTTCTTTGTAATAGGTGTTCTTGAGATAGGCCTTCATGTGTGATAGGTGGCCCAGTGAATGTCCCTCCTCTGTAATGAGGGTCCCAGTGACTGCCCCTTCTACATGATTTGTGACCAAGTGACTGGCCCTTCTCTGTGATAAGTCTCAAAGTGACTAGCCATCTTCTGTAATGCATGCCTTTTTGATGCCCCCCCCATGATTGGTGCTATAGTGTGTGGTCCTCCTGTGTGATGGGTGCACCAGTGACTAGGTCCCATCAGTGATGGTTGTCACAGTGACTATCCTTCCTCCATAAGTGGTGCCACAGTGACCAGACCACTTCTGTGTTGGTTTATCATTGACTGACCCTCCTCAAAATTGATGTCCAATTGATTCATACTCCTCTGTGATGGTTTCATCAGTGTCTGACCCTTCTTGGTTATTCATGCCCCAGTGACTGACCTGTGAGGGCCCGCCCCGCAAGGGTCGTGGGAAGTGTTGAAGGAGAGACGGATAGGCGACGGACGAAGATCATATACCGGACACCTGCTTCTTGAACAGATAACAATTTAATGCTAG
Organism: Carlito syrichta; assembly: GCF_000164805.1. Lineage (NCBI taxonomy): Eukaryota > Metazoa > Chordata > Mammalia > Primates > Tarsiidae > Carlito > Carlito syrichta. Next base: position 347,548 of record NW_007258091.1, on the reverse strand, counting down.
TTAATACAGAGCTTTTATACCATTTTGAAGGGGCAAGACAAAGAAAAGTTTTTCATATACATATCTTTTAAAAGTTACCAGCTAGTTGTCTTAGTAGCGAACAAACCAAGATTCCCATAGGCTTTAGTAGCAAACAAACCAAGATTCCCATAGGTCTTCAGACAACGTCTTATTCATAAAGCCAACAATGATACTTTCAGTCCAATGTCCCAAATTACAGTTCTTGAAATGTTTCAAGAAAGTTTCTTTAAGTGTATATTTCTTTATGTGTCAGGAATTTTCTCATCTTAGGCTCTTATGTTCTTCAGAGTCCTGTGATCGCCTCCCTTGTCCAGATGTCCTCGTTACTTTTCTCTTATCTTGCAGTGCTTGTTTCTAAAGAGAACTCAAAAGAAGCTTTTAGTAATGTTTCCCAGGCCCCTCAAGTTTACTTTCTGTTTTGGCTGATCTGTCATAAAAGTGTCTGATTATTATATTATGAGTTCAGTGAAAACCTACTCTATAAATGTTAACTTAGAGTTTTAACTATAGAATTAAGTAAAAACCTTAACATTAATCTTTATCCGAAGTCAGTGAAAACAGTGTTATAAATCACCTACATAACTCCTATACAAGTGCTAGAACTTATAATGAATTCATAATAAACTTACTATAAACTTGTGCTTCTAAAAAACCTTATGTCTAAACACTAAACTGCATAATCCTAAATCAAATAAGGAGTGGATATACTTATATCATTTATCATTTAAGCGATATCTAGTAATTTATAACCAAGTGAAAGAAAGCATTCTTGATGTGCTTCAGAGTTTAACCCTTGCATATGTTAGAAAAGGCCAAGTGGCATAGTGGGAAAAATGGAAAAATAAACCATGATATTTCCAGGTTAGCTGTGAGTACTTCACATAAACATGCTATTTTCTTCTTCCACGACTGCACAGAATTCTTCGGCGGTATCAAACAGCAAAGGTGAAAGACAGAAGGGCCTCAGCTTCCTGGGCTCGCCCTGTGGCCCGGGGTCTTCGGCCCACCTGGACCCTGTCAATCAGGTGGGCCTCCAAGGCTGGCTCCCAACACTGACCCTGCTCTTTTATGGGTGACCCTGTGACTGTACCTCCTCTCTGATTGGTAACCAGTGACTGGTCCTCCTCCATAATTGTTTCTCCAGTGGCTAGTCCTCCTCTATGATGGTTTTCCCACATGCATGGCCTTTTTCATAATGGATGCCTGGGTGAACAGTTGTCCTCTGTAATGGGAGTCAAAGTGACTGGCCCTTCTCCATAATTGGTACCCCAGTGACTGATCCTCCTTGGTGATGAGTGCTTCATTGACAAGTCATCTTCTGTAATGGGTGTCAAAGTGCTTAGCCTTTCTCTGCTATTCGTGCCTTGTGACAGGTCCTATTCTGTGATGGGTTCTCTAATGACTAGGCCTCCTACATGATGGGTGTGAGCCCGTGACTTACCTTTATCTATGATTGTTGTCCCAGTTTGTAGTCCTCATAAAAAATTGAGGTGTGCTAGTACACTTATTTAATGAATGACAAGTGACTAGCCATTCTCCAAAGTGGGAGCCCTGGTGATTTGTCCTCTTCTGTGATACATGCTCCAGTCACTGGCCTTCCTCTGTGATTGGTGTTCCAGTAACTGGGCCTCTTCATATTGCTGTCCCAATGACTGGCCCTCCTCCATTACAGGTGTCCCAGTGACTGTCTCCTCTGAGACTGGTGCCTTGTGACTGGCCCTCCTCCATAATAGTTGTCCCAGTGACTAACCCTCTTCTGTAATAGATATTCCACTTCCTGGCCCTCCTCCATAGTGGGTGTCTTAGTGACTGATTATCTTGTTTTATTAGGTTCCCAGTGACTGGCCCTCCTACATAATGTGTACCCCATGTTTGGACCTCCTTTTTGAATAATGCCCTAGGTGACTGGTCTTTATATATTATGGGCTCCCCAGTGACTAGCCCTCCCTTGTGATGGGTGTCACAGTGACTTTGCATTCTCCATAATTAGTGCTCCTATTACTGTGTCTCCTCAGTAATTGGTGCCTTAAAGACTGGACTTCCTCTGTGATGGGTGCTTTGTAACTAGCCATCTTCTATCATGGGTTTCCTGGTAACTAGCCCACATCCAAAAAAGGAATCCCCAGAAACTAAACTTCCTCTCTGATCGGTATCCAAGTTTCAGGGTCTTCTTCATAATGGGTGTCCCAGTAACTGGGCCTCCTCAATGATAGGTGCTCCACAGACCATGCCTCTACAGCGATTGAAATATCAGAGACTGGCCCTTCTCCAAATTGGGTTCCCCAGTGACTAGTCTTTCTCTGTTATGGTTGTTCTAGTAACTGGGCTGCCTACATAATTGGTGTCACAGTTACTAAACTTCCTCTGTGATGGATGAATCATTAACTGGCTCTCCTTTGGAATAGGTGTCACAGTGACTAGCTCTCCTCTGACTCATGCTTCAAGGAATGGCTCTCCTGTATTATGGATGTTCCTGTGACTGACCGTCCTATGGGAAAAATGCCCCAGTGATTAATCTTCCTCTGTGATGGTTACAACACTCATTTTGTTTTTTCTGTGATAACTGCCCCAGTTACTGGCCCTCCTCTGTGATTGAAGTCCCATTGACTGTGTCCCACTTAATGGGTTCCCCTATGGCTGACTCTTCTATGTGTTGGGTACCTCAGTGACTGTCACTTGTCTCTGATGTGTGCAACAGTGACTGGCTCTACTTTGTGATGGGTGCCCTAGTCACAGATTTTCTTCTATGATGGTTGTCCTAGTGACTGTCCCTTCTCTGTAATATGTGCCCCAGTGACTCCCACTCCTCTGTGATGGGTGCCCCAGTGACTAACTCTGCTCTGTGATCCGTGCCCAAGTGAATGGCCCTTATCCATAATGGGTGCTCCAGTAACAGATTCTCCCCCTTTAGATGTGACCCAGTGACTTGAACTTGTGTTTGATTAGTACCCCATTTACTGGCGCTCATAACTAATGATTGTTCCAGTCTCTAGCCCTTCTTTGTGATGAATGTCCTATTTACCAGGTCTCTTCACTATTGAGTAACTCACTGACTAGCCCTCCTGTGTGATGGGTGTCCCCATACCTGACTCTTCTCTATAATTGGTGCCCCAGTGACTGGCCTTTCTCTGTGTTGGGTGCCAAGTGACAAGTCCTCTTCTGTGATGGGTGTCCCAGTGGCTCGTGCTCCTCTGTCATGTGTACCATAAGGATGAGCGCTACTCTTTGAAAGGTGCCCTAGTGACTGCCCCTCTTTCTGGTGGAATCTTTAGTGATTGGTCCCCTTTGTGATGGAACCCATAGTGAGTGAGCCTTATCTGTCATGGTTGTCCAAGTTACTTTTTCTCCTCCATAAGTGGATCCCCAGTGACTAATTCATTCTCATAGGTTAGCAGTGATTAGCCCTCCTCCAAAAAGTGTGCCCAGGAGACTCACCCTCCTCTGTGATGGGTAACCCTGTGATTGGCCTTACTCTGTGATCAGTGCTCCATGTACTGTGCCTCTTCTCTATTGGTGGCAAAGTGAAGACCGTCCTCCATTAAGGGTATCCCAATGATTGTGCCTCCTCTATGATTTGTGCCCAGTGTGATTCTGTCCCTCCTTCTTGATGGTTGCTAGAGTGAGTAACCCTCCTCTGTGATGGATGTCCCACTTACTGGTCCTTCTCCATAATGGTTGTCCCACTGACTGGCCCTCATTTGTGTTGCTTGTCCCAGTGATTTGGTCCCCTCAATAATGTGTGCCCCAGTGACTGGTCATTGCCTGTGATTGGTGTCTCAGCGATTTGCCTTAGTATGTGTTGGGAGTTCTAGTGACCAGACCTCCTTTGTGACAGAAATCACAGTGACTGGGCCATCTCCATAATGAAATCCCAGTGACTGAGATTTTTCTGTGATTGTTGCCCTAATGACAATCCATCCTCTGTGATGGGTGCTGCATTGACCTGCACTCTTCTGTGATGGGTGTCCTGGTAAATGGGCCTCCCGCAAAATGGGTGCCACAGTGAGTGGTCCAACTCTGCCTCATCCATAATAGCTACGCTATTGTCTGGGCCTCCACTGAGATTGGTGCCTCACTTACTGGTCCTCTTCCAAATTGGGAGCCCCCAAGACTTGTCCTTCACTTTTATGGGTAACCAAGTGTCTACCATTCCTCTGTGATGTGTTCCACAGTGATTACCTCTCCTCTGTGAGGGAGATCCCAGTGACTGGCCCTTATCTGTAATACCTAACAGTTATTGGCCCTCCTCTGTGATGTGTGCCTCAGTTAGTGGGCCTCCTCTGTGACTGAGTCACCAGTGACTGTCTCTTCTCTGTTTGAGGCTTTATTTACTGGCACTTCTCTGTGACAATGATCTGGAGATGGACTCTCCACTGTAATCAGTGTCTCAGTGATGGGCCCTCATCTGTGATGAGGCCCCAGGAACTGACCTTCTCAGTGATGGTTGTCCCAGTACTGGACCTCAATTGTTTTGGGTGTCACAGAGAATGGCCCTCCTTCATAATCAGTGCCCCAGTGACTGTTTTCCTGTACAGTCAGAATCCCAGTGACTGGTCCTCCTCTATAATTGGTTACCTAATAATTAGTCCACCTCTATGATGGGTGTCCCAGTTATTATCCCTCCTCCAAAATGAATGGACAAGTGATTCCTGCTCCTCTGTGATGGATACCCTAGTTATAGACCCTCCTCCATTGTGCAACAGTGATGGGTGCCCTCATCACTGGCCCTCTAATAATAGGAGTCCCAGTGACTGACACTTCTCCATGATTTGTGACCCAGTGAATGAGACATGTGCCATAGTGACATTTCCACTTCTTTGATTGGTGTTCCAATGACTAGCTCTCCTCTATGATGCATGTCTTGTAACTTACGCTGCTCTGTGATGTGTGCCACAGTGACTGGCCCTGCTCTGTGATGTTTATATCCATGACAGCCACTCTTCTGTGTTGGTTGCCCTAATGACTCTTCCTCATGTGTGTTGAGTGCCCCAATGACAAGCCCACATCAGTAATGGTTATTTCTGTGACTAGTGGTACTCTAAACTTGGGGCCCTAATGGCTTGCCCCCATCTGCGATGGGTGACTAGTGACTGACCCTTCTCTGAAATTGCTGCCCTAGTAACTCAGTCTCCTTTGTGATGAGTACCCAAGTTGAGTTACAGGCTTTTTTCTGTGAATGGTCCCCCAGTGATTGGGCTTCCTCCATATTGACTGTCACTCCTCTTTGATGGGTACCCCATGTACTGGTCCTCCTCTATGAAAATTGTCTCAGTGATTGATCATCCTCAGTGATGAGTGCCCCAGTGACTAGCTTTCCTCTGTAACCACTGCCCCAATTACTGGGTTGCCTACATAATGGGTGCCTCAGTGACCTGCCCTCCCCCATTATGGATGTCCCAGTGAATGTGCCTCTTTTGTTTCATACTGTATTGGCTGATATCCTTCCATAATCGATGCCCTGGTCAGTCCCAGTCAGTGAGAAAAATATTATATAGAAAAGTTAATCACTGGGTCACCATCGCAGATGGAGACTAGCCCTCCTCTGTGATAGGTTCACCAGTACCTGGGCCATTTCCTTATTGGTTGCCCAATCTGTTTCTTGTGATAAGTACCTATCAGTGATGGGCGCCCCAGTGACTTAAAATCCTCTTTGATGGCTGTCCCAGTGACAGGCCCTACTCCATAATGGGTGACTCAGGATTGGCCTCCTTTGTTACCAGTGACACATTGCCAAACCCTTTTCTGTGTGGATGTCCCAGTACTAGGTCTCCTAGGTGAAGGGTGCTCCATATCTGTCTTACCTCTGTGATGGGTGGCCAAGTGATTGGACCTACATTAAGGGTGCCCAAGTGACAATCCCACCTGCTTGATGCGTGTCCAAGTGATTGGGCTTTTTCGTTATGAACGCCCCAGTTTCTGGCACTCATTTGTTATAGCTGCCCCAGGGCTGGCTCTCCTCTGTAATTGGTGTCCTAGTGACTGAGCATCTTCTGTGATTTGGTCGTCAGTGACTGGCTCTACTCTGTGATGTGTCTCCGTGAATTTTCTACCTCTGAGTTTTGTGCCTCATTAAATGACTCTCCTCTGTTATCAGTGTGCAAATGTCTGAACAATTCTCTGTAATCAATGCCCCAGTGACTGGTTATCAACTGTGATAGGTGCCCTGTGACTATCACTTCCTTTTGTTGAGTAGTTCGGTGACTAGCCTTCCTGTGTGATCAGCCATCCAATTACTGGGTCTCATCCTGTTGGGTGTTCTAGAGACTGGCTCTCCTCTATGATGGGTGCCCCGATGTCTGCCCCTCTTCAGTGATAGATGTCCCAGTGACTGACTCTCCTTCTAATGGGTGCCCTAATGATTCGTCCTCTTCTGGTATTGGTACCTCAGAGGGAGGCCTTCCTCTGGGTTGGATAACTAAATGACTGGTTCTTCTCAGTGATTTATACCCCACTGACTGGTTCTCCTCTTAATCAAAGCCCTAATGACTAGTCCTCTTTTGGTATGGGTGACTCTGTGACAAACTCAACTCTGTAATGGGTTCCTAAGTGACTAGTTTTCCTCAGTGAAGGTGCTCCAGAAACTGATCTTCCTCTAGGATGGATGCCCCAGTTACCAGCCTTTCTCGCTGGTCTGTGCCCATGTGAATAGATTTCTCCAGTGATAGATGCATCAGAGACAGTCCCTCCTCTGTGCTCAGTGGCTTAGTGACTTACCATTCTCCTCATGGCAGTTCCAGCAACTGGCACTCCTCTGGGATGGATGCCTTAGTGATTTGTTTTCCTCTGGATTGATTACCTCAGTGACTGTCCTTCCTCTTTGATTGGTGCCCCACTGACTGGCCCTCCCCCAAATCAGTGACCAGTGAGTAGACTGCATCTTAGATGGATGACTCAGTCACTGGCCCTCATCTTTAATACTTTCCTTATCATTTTAACTTTTCTGTTATGGGTTCCCCAGTGAGACTTTTCTCTGAATTGGTGCCTCAGTGACTGGACAAGCTCTGTGATTTGTGCTCCACAGACTCATCCTCCTTTTAATTGGTACCTGAATAACTGGTCCTCCTCTGGGATGGGTGCCTCAGTGAATGATTTCCTCTGGGATAGGTAACTCAGTGATTGTTCTGCCTATAAAATGGGTGCCTCTGTGAATGAGCCTCCTCTGTGATTGATGCCCCAGTGACTGACCCTAAACCTAATGAGTATCCCAGTAACTGATCATGCTCTGAGATGGATGCCTCAGTTACTGGCTATTCTATGGAATGGGTGCCTGAGTGATTTGCCATCATCCTAATGGGTATCTCAGTGACTGGTCTTCCTCTGGGATGGGTGCATCAGTGACTAGTCTAACTCTGTGATGGTGCCTCAATGACTGACCTTCCTCTGGGTTGGATGCTTCAGTGACTGGTTTTTCTCTGTGATGGTTCCCTAGTAAAATGTCCTCCTCTATGTATGGTGCCCCAAAGACTAGCTCTTTTCTTTGATGGGTGTCCCATTGCCTAGCCTTCCTTTATTATGTGTCCTCTGCACTCTGTTCCTAAGTGGTTTGTCATCCATAGTTTTGAGTTGGAGTCTCACTATGTTGCCCAGAGTTGAGTGTTGTGCACGTTTATGGCTACCACATCCTTGGCCTACTGAGTTCTGGCAATTCTTCTACCCTTTTAGCAGGAACTATGGCATAAATCATCATGCCCAGTTAATTTTTCTTGATTTATTGTAGAGATGAAGTCTTACCAAGTTGCTCCAACTGGTCTCAAAATTCTGGGCTCAGACACAATGGAGTATGTCGTTACTAGGAAACTGATCACTGAAGAAGGATCAAAATAAGAGCACACATTATGGAAGAGGGCCAGTCAATCACTGGTCATCAATCACTGAGAAGGCCCAGTCACTGTGGTTCCCATAATGGAGAATAGTCATAGGAGCACACATATTATGTAGGAAACCCATTAACTGGGACAGTGATCACAGAGGAAAGCTAGTCCATGAGGCACCAGTTAAAGAGCAAGTTCAGTCACTGGGGTATTTTTCACATAGGAGGGTCAGTTCTGAGACACCCATCACAGAGAAGACTCACTGTGTCTGGCCAATCTGGCCAACAAGTCTTCCTTCTTACAGGTGTTCCAGTGACTGATACTCCTCTATGATAATTTCCCCATGATTTTAACATTTTGTGATGGGTGCTCGTGTGACTGACTGTCCTCTTGATGCATATCTCAGTGACTGGCCCTCCTCTGTGATGGGTACCCCAGATACTGGTTCTCAATTGAATGGGTGCCTCAGCGACTGACTCTCTTCTGGGATGGGTGCCTCAGCAACAGACTCTTCTGGGATGGGTGCCTCAGTGACTGGTCCTCCTCAGAAAGGATTTCCTCAGTGAATGCCTGTCCTCTGAGATGGTGACCCAGTGACTGACTTTCCTATGTGATGTTTTTCTCACTGACTGGGATTCTTTATGATGAGTGTTTCATTAACTAGCCTTTTTCTGTGATGGGTGCTCAGTGACTGACCCTCCTCTATAATGGGTGGCTCAGTGACTGGAACTCCTCTGTGATAGGTTTCCTAGTGACTGACCCTCATCTGCGACTAGTGCCCCATTGACTGGCCCTCCTTTGTGATCAGTGCTCTGTAACTGACCCTTCTTTATATAAGTGTCTTAGTGAATAGCTCTCCTCTGTGATTGGTGTTCCAGTAACTGCACTTCCTCCTTAATTTGTGACCCTGTGACTAATCCTCCTCTTATATGGGTGTCCCAGTGATTGGTTCTCCTCTGTGATATATGCTAATGTGCCTGGACCGCCACTATTGGAAGTGCAACAGAATGAGTCTCCTCTGTGATGGGTGACTCAGAGCTGGCCTTCCTATGTGAAAAATGCTCCAGTGACGGAACCTTCTCTTTAACTGGTGCCCCATGGACTAGCATTCCTCTGTGATCGCTGTCCCAGTTAGTTTCCTACATAATGTGTGCTCTTGTGACTAGCCCTCCTCCATTTATGGAAACCACAGTGACTGGGACTTCTCAGTGTTTGGTTGTCTAATGGTTGGCCCTCCTCCATAATGTGTGCTCTTTTGATGACGAGTTTTCTGTAATCAGTCTCCTAGTAACAACATACTACATAAAGAATGCCCCAGTGACAAGACCTTCTTTGTTATGTGTGTCCCAGTGATGGGACCTCTCTGTAAGGGGTGGACCAATGACTGGTCCTCCTCTGTGATGGGTGTCCCTATGTCTGCCCCTCTTCTGTGATTGATGTCCCACTGACTGGTCTCCTTCTAATGGGTGCCCTAATTACTGGTCCTCTTCTGGTGTGGGTGCCTCAGAGATGGGCCCTCCTCTGGGTTGGATAACTAAATGACTGGTTTTTCTCAGTGATTTGTACCCCACTGACTGGTTCTCCTCTAATCAGGGCCCTAATGACTTGTTCTCCTCTGGTATGGGTGTCTCAGTGACAAACTCAACTCTGCAATGGATTCCTAAGTGTCTAGCTCTCCTCAGTGATTGTGCTCCAGAAACTGATCTTCCTCTGGGATGGACACCCCAGTGACCATTCTTCCTCGTTGGTCTGTGCCCATGTTAATAGATTTCTTCAGTGATGGATTCCTCAGAGAAAGTCCCTCCTCTGTGATCAGTGCCTCAGTGAGTTGCCGTTCTCCTGATGAGGGCTCCAGCAACTGGCACTCCTCTGGGATGGATGCCTTAGTGATTAGCTATCCTCTGGAATGGCTAGGCCTCCTCTATATTCTGTGCTGTAGTCACAGTGACTCTTCTGTGATTAGTGCCCCAATGACAGGCCATCCTCAATAATGGCCGCCTCAGTGAGTTGCCCTCCTCCACAATGGGAGTTTTACTAAATATAGCTCCTCCATAATGGGCCTCCCAGTGACTAGCTCACATCTGTAACAGGTGTCCCAATGACCGGTCCTTCTCTGAAATGGGTTCTATAGTAACAAACCTTTCTCTTGGTTGGGTGACCCAGTGAATGGTACTTCTCTGTGTTGATTGCATCAGTGACTGAATCTCCTCTGTGATGTGTTTATCAGTGACTATCCCTCCTCTGTGATAGTGTCCCAGTGACTTGGACTCCCCTGTGAAGGATGTCCCTATTAATGGGCCTCCTCTGTGATGGGTACCCGAGTTACTGGACCACTTCTGTGATGGGTGCCTCATTGACTGTTCCTAATCTGTGATGTTTGCCTCAGTGAAAACCCTTCCTATCTAAATTGTGACCTAGTGACTGGTGCCCCAGTAACTGGGTATTCTTTGTGATCAGTGTCCCATTGTATGGTTGGCCTAAGACATGGGTGTCTCCTTGACTCCTCTGTAATGAGTGCTTTGAAGACTGAATGTCCTTTGTCATTGATTATCCACTCGTGGGATCTACTCTGTGATGGGTGCTCAAGTGATTGACCCTCCTTTGTAATGTGTGTCTCCATGACTGGTCTTCCTTTGTGAAGTTTGTACTAGTTACTGAAAATCTTACTGGGTGCCCCACTGTCTGAGCCTCCTCTATGATTGCTATCCCAGTGACTGTGATTCATCTATGAGGGGGCCCAAATCACTTGGCTTTCTTTGTGATGGGTGCCTCAGCGATTGTCCTTCTTCTGTATTGGGTGTTTTATTGACTAGCCCTCCTTTGTCATTGGTACATCAGTAAATTGCTTTTCTCTGTAATCCATGAATGAGTAACCAGTCCTCATCTGTAATGGGTACCTTAGTGACTGACCTCCTGTGTGTTGGGAGCCAAGTGACTGGAACTCCGCTCTGATGGGTGGCACAGTTATTGACCTCTTTGATGAGTGACCCTGTGACTGAATCCCCTGTGATAGGTACTCCAGTGACTGGCTCTCCTCCATCATTGGTGTGACTGTGACTGGTTCACTTTTTTGAGGGGTTCCCCAGTGATTTGCCTTCTTCTGTGATGGGTGTTCCAGTGAATGGTCCTCCTATAGAATGGGTGCCCAAGTGACTGGTCCTCTTCTGTAATGGGAGTCCCAGTTAAAGGTCCTCATCCTTAAGAAGAGCCCTGGTAATTTCCACAACTCTGTTAGAAGTGTCCCGGTTACTGGACCCCCTGCAAAATGGTACCCCAGTAACATTCCCTTCTCTGTGATCTGTATTCTACTGATTGGCCCACTTCTGTGATGGGTGACTCAGTGATTGACCCTCTTTTTAATTGGTAATCCAGTGACTGGGCCTTCTCTGTGATGGATGCCTCAGGAATTCACGCTCCTCTGTAATAGGTGCTTCAGTGTTTGCCTTTCCTCTATGATGGGTTTCTATGTGACTGATCTTACTCTTTGATGAGTGCCCCAGTGACATGTTCACCTCTGTGATAGATGTCCCAGTGAATGACTCTCTTCTGTGATGAATGCCCCAGAAATTATCCTTCTTCTGTGATGTATGCCCAATTGACTGCCCCCCCTCCAATATTTGCATCCCAGTGACTGACCCTCCTCCATAGGGTGCTTTAGTGAGTTGCCCTCTTCTGTGAGGTATGCCCCAGTAATTGCCTCTCTGTGAAGTCTCCTGTAGTGACTAGTACTTTTCTATAGTGGGAGCCCAAGTTAGTGGTTCTCCTTTGTAACGGGCTCCCCAATGCCTAGGCCTCCTTTGTAATGAATGCAACAGTGACTGAACTTCCTCTGTATATGGTCCCACACTGAAGGGTCCTACTTCAAAATGCTGCCAAACATCTGACCCTCTTCCATAATAGGTGACTACCCCTCCTTGATGATGGGTCTCTCAGTGACTTGCTCTCCTCTGCAATGGGTGTACTAGTGACTGACTCTCCTCAGATATGGGTGCATCATGTCTGGACCTACTTGAGATGGGTACACCATTGACTGGGTCTTCTCTGTCATGGAGGACTTAATGACTAGTCTAACTCTGTGATGGGTACCCCAATGACTTGGCATCCTCTGTGATTGATACCTCAGTGATTAGCCCACCTCTGGGATTGGTGACACAGTTACTAGTTCTGCTCTTTGAGGAATATCCCAGAAAATGGTTCTCCTCTGTGATTGGTGCCCCATTGGCTGGTCTTCCCCCAGTGACTGGCTCTACTCTGTGATCAATGCCTCAGTGATTGGACATCCTCTGTGATGCATGCCCCAGTGATTCGTTCTCCTCGCTGATAGATGCCCCAGTGACTTGTTGTCCTCTGTGATGGCTGTCCCAATAACATGCTCTCCTCTATAATGAGTGATGCAGTGAGTAGCCTTTTTCTGTGATGGGTGCTTCAGTGACAAGTCTTCCTTAATAATGGCTGCCCCAATGACTGTCACTGCTCTGAGATGTGTTTTCCTGTGACTGGTCCTCCATTGTGATAGGTATCACAGTGACTGGCCCACTTCTATGATGGGTGTCCCAGCGACTAGCAATTCTCCATAATGGGTGCCCTTGTAATGCCCCTGATTTACGATGGGTTACTGGGGACTGAGACTTTTCTGTGACTTGGTCCCCACTTACTAACCCTCTGCCTTAATCAGTGTGCATGTGACTATTCCTAACCTATAAGAGGTTCTCCATTCACTGTATCTCCTCTGTAATGTGTGTCAAAGTGACTCGAACACCTCTTTGATGGTTGCTTCACTTACATGGCCTCCTCTGTAATGGTGCCTTAGTGATGGTGCCTCATGCATAATGGCTGACCCAGTAATTATGCAATCAAAGACCCTCCTCTTTGATTGTTGCCCCGATGGCAGGCCATTTTCTGTGATAGGTGACCCAGTGATGGGCTCTCCTCAATGATGGATTCTTCAGTAAATGAGACTTCATTATAATTGGTGCATCAGTAGCTAGCCCTCCTCTGTGATGGGTGCCCCAGTAACTGACAATCCTCTGTGATAGATGGCCAGTGACTGGTCCTCCTCTGTGATAGGTGCCGAATTGACTACCTTTCATCTGTTACCACAGCCCCAGTGATTGGGTCTTCTAGAAAATTTGTGCCCCAGTGACTAGCCCTCCTTAGTCGTAGCCCCAGTGACTGGGTCTCCTCTATAATGGGTACCCCAGTGAGTGGACCTCCTCCATAATGGGTGCGCCAGTGACTGTCACTCTTCTATGATGGGTGCATCAATGACAGATCCTCCTCTGTGATGGGTGCATCAGTGACAGACCCAGCACCGTAATGGTTGTCCCTGTGACTAGCCCTCCTTTGTGAAGGTTGTCTCAATGGACTGACCCTCCTCCATAATGAGTTTCCCAGTGACTAGATTTCCTCTGTTATGAGTGCCACAGTGTATAGTCCTCCACTGTGTTGGGTGACTAGTCCTCCTGTGTGGGTGATGTTCCTGTGACTGACCCACCTATGTGATGGGTGTCCCAGTGTCTGAACCTTCTGTAATAGGTGCCACAGTGACTGTACCTTCTCTGTAATGGGTGCCCAGTGTCTAAACCTTCCCTGTGATGAGTGACCCAGTGACTGATCCTCTTATGTGATGGCTGTGCCATTGATTGGCCTTCCTCTGTGTTGGGTGTCCAGGGCATCTCCTCTGTAATGAATGTGCACTGAATGTCCTACCCTTGTGATGGTTGTTCCTGCATCTAGTCTTCCTTCTAGTCCTGGTGACTAGCCCTCTTTGTGATGGGAGTCCACATAATTTCCTCTCCTGTGTGATGGGTTATCCATTGACTAGCCTTCCATGGTGATACTTGTCCCGATGACTGTGCCTCCTTCAATATTGATATCCCAATGACTAGCACTTCTCTGTGATGGATGCCACAGGGACAAGAACTCTTCTGTGATGTGTCCCATTATCTTGTCCTCCTCTGTGATATGTGTCTTTTTGACTGGCCCTTCTCTGTGATTGTTGCCTCAGTGACTGAAACTTTTCTGTCAAAAATGATCCAGTAGCTGATTCTCTTTTCTGATGGGGGCTCCAGAGGCTAGCTTTCTACTGTGATCACTGTCCCAGTGACTGGGCCTCCTACATAATGAGTGTCACAGTGATTAGCCCTCCTCCATTAATAACAGGATATTCAGCATAATTGTTGTCCCAGCGACAAGCTCTCCTTTGGTGATTTTCCTGGTGACTCGTCCTCCTCAGTGACGAGTGCCCCAGTAACTGTTCCTCTTCTGTGTTTTTTGTCGCAGAGACTGACCATCATCCATAATGGGTGGTATGTGACTGCCCCTCCTCTGTTATGGGTGTTACAATGGCTAGCTCTCTTCTGTGATATGAACTAGTGGTCCGCTGTGATTGGTGATCTAGTGACAAGGTCTCTTCCTAAATGGTTCTCCTGTGACTGGCCCTCCTCTGTGATGGTACCTGTATTGCTGGCCATCCTCTGTGATGGAGGTCTCAGTGACAGGCTCTTCTCTGTGACAGGTGACCCAGTGACTAATTCTCATCCTAGTGACCAACTCTCCTTCATTATGGTTGTCCTAGTGCCTGATTTTTCTCTGTCATCACAACACCCATGATTGACTTACCTCTATAATATGTGACCTAGTGACTGGCCCTCCTCTGTGATGGATACTTCTGTTGCTGTTCGTCACTGTGATGGAGGTCTAGTGACAGGCGCTTCTCTGTGATAGGTGACCCAGTGACTGGTTTTCATCTGTATTGGGTGCCCCAGTGACTGGCTTTCATTCATTATGATTGTCCTAATGCCTGACATGTTCCACAGTGACTGACATTCTGTGAATATTGTCCCAGTGACTGGCCCTCCTCTGTTATTGGTTCCTTAGTGACTTGACTTCATCCATAATGGATACCCTAGTGACTGGCCTTATTCTCTGATAGGTGTCACAGTGACAAGACTTCCTATATGATGGTGCCCCAATGACTGACCATTCTCTGAGATGTGTGCCACAGTGACTAACTCTTTTCTGTGATGGATGTCCTATCAGCTGCGCCACCTCCAAAATGGGTGCACCAGTAACTAGCCCTACTCTGTGTTGGGTGCCCCAGGTGCTGGAACTCCTCCTTAATTGGAGTCCCAATTGCCAACCCCCCTCTGTGATTGGTGTTGCTCTGACTGGTACTCTTTTATAATAGGTTTTTCACTGACTGGGTATCCTCTGTGATTGTTGCCCCAATTACTAGCCCTTCTCCAAATCTGGTGGCCCAGTGACTAGCCCTCCTCAGTTATTGGTGTTCCATAGCTATGTCTCCTCAATAATTGGTGTTCCAGTGCTTCGTCCTTCTCTGTGGTCCTTGTTCCAGTGATTGCACTCCTCTTTGATGGGCACCCTGTGACTGATCCTTCTCTGTGAAGGGTTCTCCATTGACTGGTCCTTATCTGTGATCGCTGTCCTTTGATAGACCCATATCAATAATGGGTGCTATAGTGACTACCCCTCCTCTGTGATGGGTATCTCAGTGTGTGACTCTCCTCTGTAATGGATGGATCAGTTATTGGCTATTCTCTAGGATGTTTGTCCCAGTGATGGGTCCTTCTCCATAATAAGTGTATTCCTGTGGATATATTTCCAGTTATCAGTGTTCCATTACTGGATCTTCTACATAATTTCTGCTTCAGTGATTAGCTCTACTCCATTATGGATGCCCCAGTGAATTTGAATCCTCAATGATTTATGCCCCATTATTGGCCCTTCTTCATGAATGCTGCTCCAGTGATTGTCCCTCCTCTGTGACGAGTGCACCAGTGACAAGCCCCCATCTGTGATGTTTCTCTCAGTGACTAGTCCTCCTCTGTGATGTATGCCTTTGTGACTGGTACTCTTCTGTAATGGGTGCCACAGTGAATGGCCCTGCTTGTTCTGAGAGCCCAAGTAACTTCTCCTACTCTGCGATGGGTGACTTGGTTATTGGACTGCTTGTGTCTTGGGGGGCCTCAGTGACTAGTCCTCATCACTGATAATTGCCCCAGTGACTGTCCCTCTGTTGTGATGGATAATCTATGGATTGGCCCTCCTCCATAATGGATGACCCAGTTACTGGCTTTCCTTCCTCTGTGATGGGTGCCAAATTGTCTAGTCTCCCTCTGTGAGCGTGCCTCTGGCGACTGGCTCTGTTCTGTGATGGGTGCCTCAGTGAAAACTCGGTCGTTGCTATGGGAGTCCCTGTGACTGGGCTTCCTTTTGATGGGTAACACAATGACTAGCCCTTATCTGTGATACAAGCCCCAGTTATGGAGTTTCCTGTATGATGGGTGTCCCAGAGATTGACCCTCCTCTGTGATCAGTGCCCCAGTGATTCACCCTCTTTCTAATAGGTATTCTGGTGATTTCCCCTCTTCTGGGATGGGTACCAACTGCTATTTGTGCTTCTTTGTGATGAGTGCCACAATGACTGGCTCTCTTCTGTATGGGTACCCAAGTTACTAGACCTCCTCTGTGATGGATGACCCAGTGAATGGGTTATCTTATAATGGCTCCCCCAATGACTTCCCCTTTACTGTGAGGAGTTTTTCAATTATTGACCCTCTGTGATAATTTCCTCTGTGACTGTGCCTCATCTCTGATAGGTACCCCAGTGACAAGATATCCCCTATGGTAGTACCATACTGACTTTGTCTCCTCTGTGATGACTGACCCAGTTACTGTCCCCCCTCTGTGAATGTAACCACAGTGACTGATCCTCTCCTAAAGGGTGCAGAAGTGACTGCCCTTCTTCTGCAATGGGTGCCTCAGTAACTTGTTCTGCTCTGTGATGGTTGTCCTAGTGACAGGCTTTCCATTCTGATGCATGCCACTGAGAGTAGCCTTTTTCTGTGATGGCTTTCCCAGTATCTAGTCCTCCTCAATTATGTGTGCCATAATGACTGGCACTCTTCTTTGATGAGTGACCTAGTGACTGGCCCTCCCCTGTGACTGGTGACCCTGTGACTGACTCACATCCATAATGGGTGCCCTAGTGCCTAGTCCTCCTCTGTAATGGATATCTTAGTGTATGGGACTCCTCTGTGTTGGGTTTCTCAGTGTCTGACTTTCCTCTTCACTGATTCCCCCAATGATGGGGCATCCTTTATTATGGGTGCACAGTGACTGAACCTTCTCTCTATTTAAGTCCCCAGTCACTGGCCCTCTTCTGTGTTGTGTGTCCCAGTGACTTAACCTACTTCATAATAGGTGCTCCATTGAATGGGACTCCTCTGTGATTGTTACCCTACTGACTGGCCTTCTGCGATTTACGCCCCTTGACCACACTTCCTCTGTTATCGGTGGCTCAGTGAGAGGTCTTCCTCTGTTATTTTTGACCCTGTGGCTGTCCTTCCTCTGTGAAAAATGCCCCAGTGACTGATCTTTCTCCCTGATCAGTTTCCCAGTAAACAACATTTCTCTATTATAGCTGCAAAAATGATTGACACTCTCCATAGTTGGTAGAAAAGTAACTAGTTCTCTTCAGCTCTGAGTATCGCAAGTGACAGGACTCATCTGTGATGAGTTTCCAGTAATTGGGACTTCTTCATAATGGTTGTCTCAGAGCCTAGCACTCCTCTGTGGTGGTTATCACCCTTACGGGGCCTCCTCAATAATGGGTGCCCAGTGACTAGCCTTCCTTTGTGATTGGGATCCCATGATTGCCTTTCTGTGTGATAGCTGTCCCAATGCATGCCCCTCCTCTGTAATGGGAGTCTCAGTTACTGGTCCTGCTTCATATTTGCTGCCCCAGGGAGTGGCTCCCCTCTATGATGGGTGCAACAGTGACAACCCCTCTTGTGTAGTGTTTTCCCAGTGACAAGTCCTCCTCTGCAATGCATGCTTTTGTGACAGGCCTTCCTTAGTGACAGATGACACGGTAGATGGCTCTAATTTCTGATGGATTCCCTAGTAACATACTCTTCCATGATCAGTTCCCTGGTGACTTGCCATCCCGTGTGATGACTGTGCCAATGACTGACCCTGATCTGTGATGGTTGTTTTAATGACTAGTTCTATCCAAAAATGGTGCTCCAGTTACTCAATCTCCTGTGCCTTGCGTGTCCCAGTAACTGGTCTCCCTCTGTGATTGGTGCCCCGTGACCCGACCTCCTCCATGTTTGCCACAGTGATTATCACTTCTCTGTGATGGGTGTCACTTTTTTTCTTTTAATATTTTTATTGTAAAGATGTGGGATACAATTCAGGGTTAGGTATACAAATGTTCATTATGCAGGTACCCTTACTGATGAGGTGTGCCCCACTTTTTTTGGGCAGATTCCCACTACTGCCAATTCCACCTCTCCGCCACCTCCTGTCAGTTTCCTGTTACTGCCAATCATTTTCTTATAGTTTTGCAATACAGATTCAAAGTACGCTTATGAGTGAAAACATGTGATACTCAAGTCTTTGTTTTTGCGAAAAATCATTCAGTATTATAGACTTTAATTCCATAAAGGTTGCTGCGAAGTTCAAAATTTTGTTCTTTATGTCTGTATAACAGTCCATCGTTTATATGTACCATGTTTTAAAAATCCAATCCTCTTTTGATGGGCAGTTCAGTTGGTTCATGTTCTTGCCGCAATAAACATGCATGCACAGGTATTTTTTTATACAGTGATTTGGGTTTTTCCTGGAATATTTCCAGTGCTAGGTTAGCCAGGTCGTATGGAAGGTCGATTTTTAGATCTTTTAGGAATGGCCACACTTTTTTCCAGAGGCTGTACTAGTTTACACTCCCACCAGCATTGTAGAAGCGTTACATTTTCACAGTATCCTTTTCAGCATTTGTTGTTCTTTGAGTTAATGATGATAGGCATCCTGACTAGAGTTAGATGATATCACAGTGTAGTTTAATTTGAATTTCTTTGATGAGTAGCGAGGCTAAGCATTTTTTCTTGTATCTGTTGGCTGCTAATATATCTTCTTTTGAGAACTGTCTGTACATACGTTTTGCCCACTTTGTAACAGGGCTGTTTCATTTTTTCTTTTGACACATTTGAGTTCCTTGTACATCCTATATATTTGACATTTGTCAGACATACAGTTTGAAATTTTTTTTCCCATTCTGTTAGCCGTCTTTCAACTCTCTTGATGGTTTTCTTGTCATTGCAGAAGCTTGTAAGTTTGATGAGATCCCACTTGTCTACCTTATCTCTTATGACATGGGCGGTTGGGGTTTTGATCAGGAATTGGCTGCCAGTTCCAATTTCCATAAAGGTTTCATCTGCATTTTCTAAGGTTCTTATAGCTTGACGTTCACATTTTGATCTTTGATTGTTTAGAATTTTTTGTATGGTGATAATTAGGCATCTTGTTTTAACCTTCCGCATGTGGTCAGTCAGTTTTCCCAGCACTATTTACTGAATAGACTCTCCTCTCCCCAGTCTTTCGTGGTGAAGGTGATGTCGAAGATAAGTTTTTGCTTCTGGAATCTCTATCCTTTCCATTGGTCTATATGCCTGTTCTTGTACCAATAAGATACTTTTTTGGTTATTGTAACTTTGTAATAGAATTTAAAGTCTGGGAGTGTGATGCCTCCTACTTTGTTGTTTGTTTAGTTTGCTTGTTTGCTTTTGCTGAGGATTGCATTGGCGTTTTGTGGTTGTTTATGGTGCCATATGAATTCCTGTATTGCCATTTTCAGATCCGAGAAGAATGCTGCTGGCAATTTAATGGGTATTGCATGTAATCTGTAGATTTCCTTTGGTAGGATGACCATCTTAACAATGTTGATTCATCCAATCTATGAGCCTGGAATCTTTTTCCAATTGTTTGTGTCATCTTTGATTTTTTTGATTAGTGTTTTGTCGTTTTCATTGGAAAGGTCTTTCACGTCTCTGGTTAGGAAGATGCCAAGGTATTTGACTTTTTCCCCTAGCTATTGTGAAGGGGTGTCACTCTTACTGAGACTCCTCTATTATGGGTGCCCCATTGAGTGATCCGCCATGGTGATAGGTGTCCCAGTGACCAGGCTTCATACATAATGTGTGACCCAGGGGCTAGAATTCACGTCTGATTGGTGCTGCATTGATTGGACTTCAGATATGATGGATGACCCAGTGACTGGCCCTTCACTGTTACAGGTGTTATAGTGACTCACCTTCTCTGTGATGGGGTACCCAGTGAATTAAACTCCACTCTGATGGGTTCCTCAGTGACAATCTCCTCTGTGTTAGGTGTGCCAGTGACTGGCTCTTTTTGTGAGGGTTTTGCTGTGATTAGTCTTCATCTGTGATGAATACCCCTGTGACTGGCCTCCTCTATAATGTGTCCCACACTGAATAACTTTAATCTGTACTTGATGTTCTAGTAACTGGGCCTCCTCCATAATTGAAATCACTTTGACTAGCTGTCCTCTATTATGAGTGCCCCAGTGACAGGGTCGTCTCTGTGAATGGTGCCTTAGTGATTCCATCAATGAGTAGTCTATAATGGTTCCATCAATGACTAGCCCTCCACTGTGATGTGTTTCACATTTAATGGTTCTCATTCATAATGAATACCCTAGAGTATTGTTTTCATTTTTTATGTGTCCCAGTGATTGAGTCTCCTCTACAATGTGTGCTACAGAGACTGTGCCTCCTCTGTGATTGTGCCCCAGTGACTGGCATTCATATATAATCGGTGTCCCAGCAGCTATCCATCCTCTTTGATAGGTGTCTCTGTGATTGGTTGAATCCCTTTTGGGGGCTGTAATGATTGGGTCTCTTCTGTGATGGGTGTCCTACTGACTGACTATCCTCTGCAATGGGTGCCCTAGATACTAGACCTCTTCTGAAATGATGTTCTTGTAACATTGCCTCCAACACAATGAGTGTCACAGTAATTATTTCTCCTCTGTGATAAGTGCCCCAGTTTTGGGGCCTCTTCCATAATTGCTGTCCCCTATGAAGGGTGTTCAGGGATTGTGAATCATTCTTTTTTTTTTTTTTAGTTGGAGTCTCACTCTGTCACCCAGACTGGAGT
>NW_007258091.1:297609-326625 GCF_000164805.1 Carlito syrichta | reverse complement strand
AGGTGGGTCTCAAACCCGCGGGCTTAGGCAATCCACTCACCTCAGCCTCCCAAAGGCGCGGGATTATAGGCTGAGCCACCGAGCCCGGCTGTGAATCATTCTTAATAGGTGCTCCACTGACTGGGAATTCTTCATGACTGCTGCCACAGAAACTACTCTTCCTCCAAATCGAGAATCACAATTAAAATCTCTTCATTTTGATGAGTGCCCCAACAACTGACTGTCCTCTGTAATGGTTGCCACAGTGACTGACTCTTCTCTGTGACATATGTTCCAATGACTGGGTCTCTATAATGATTGCCCTAGTGACTAACTCTCCTCTATAAGGCATGTCCCGATGATCAATTCTCATCTGAAATGGTTGCAGTAATGACTTGCTGCTTTCTATTATGTTTGCTCCAGTGAATGCCCCTCAACTGTTTTGGGTGCCCAGTACCTGGTCCTGCTCTGTAATGGGTGCCCCAGTGACTTGTCTTCTACTGTGGTGGCTGTCCCAGTGACTGGCCCTCCTCTGTGATGGTGCCACAGCAACAGACCCTCCTCTGTGATCAGTGCCTCATTGACTTGCTCTCTTCTAAGATTTGTGCTCCATTGATTGACTCTTCTGTGTAATTAGTGCCCCAGTGACTGGCCCTCCTCTGTAATGTGTGCCCCAGTAACTGGCCCTTTTCTATGCTGTTTTCCCTATTGCCTGCTCTCACCTGTGAAAAGTGCCCTAGTGACTGCTCCTCATCTGTGTTAGTGCCATGGTGACTAATTTCCTCTGTGATCACTTCCCCAGTGACTGGGTCTTATACATAATGACTGACTCTGTGACTAGTCCTGTGTTTTGATTGCCACCGGTTTCCTGCATCCGTGGTGATTTGTCTCATTTGCTGTCCTTCCTCCATAATGGGTGCCCTAGTGATTATTCCACCATTTTGATGAATGTCCCAGGGACTAGCCATCACCATAATGGGTGCCCAAATGACTCACCCACCTCTATGATGGGTCCCTCAGTAACTGGAACTTTTTTGTGATGACTGTCTTATGACTGACCCTTCTCTGATGGGTTTCTCAGTGACTTTCCATGTCTTTGGTGCATCATTAAATGGTCCTACTCTGTGCTCTCTGCTACAGTGACCAAATATTCCTTGTGACTGGGTGCCCCGGTGAATGGCTCTCATCTGTGATGGGTACTCCAGTGACTGGTCTCCTCCTTGATGGGTGCCCCAGAGTCTTGTCCTCTATTATGATGGGTGCCTTTGTAGTTAGTATTCTGTGATTGGTTCCCTAGTGACTAGACCTCCTCTGAGTTTGGTAATCTAACAACTGTGTCTCTTTTGGGTTGGGTGCCTAAGTGATTTGTCCTCCTTTGTGATCAGTACCACAGTGATTGACCTGCCTTCCAATAAGTGACCCAGTTACAGGGACTCCTTTTTGAGTTTTGTCTGGAAGGCTAGCATTTCACTGTGATGGGTGCTTCAGTGAGAAGGTCTCCCCCAATGGGTGCCCCAGTGACTGACTTTCATCTGTGATGAGTGCCCCATTGTATAGTCCTCATCCATAATGGATGCCCTATGTATTAGCTCTCCTAAATGATGGGTGTCCCAATGTGATTCCTCTCTTTGATATTTTCCCTGGAGACAAGTCCTTCTTTGTAATGAGTACCCAGGTGACTGTTCCACATCTGTGATGGGTGTACCACTGATGAGTCCTTCTCTGTGACGGGTGCCCCACTGACTTGGCCTTCTTGTCTCTTTGTGCTCCTTGACTGGTTCTTCCTGTGATTGGTGCCCCAGTGACTGGTATTCCAATATAATGTTTTACCAGTGACTGGTCCTCCTCTATGAAGTTGTCTCAATGACTGACCCTCATCCATAATAGGTACACCAGTGAGTAGCCTTACTCCGTTATGCATGCCCCAATGACTGACTTTCATCTGTTATAGATGCACCAGTAACTGGTTCTTCCTAGTTTTGGATGCCACAGTACGTAGTCCTTCTCTGTGTTGGGTGTACCAGTGACTTGTCCTCCTCTATGTAGGGTGCCTCTGTGACTGGACTGCTTCTGTGATGGGTGTCCCTTTGAATGGCTCTCCTTTGTATGGGTGACCCATGACTGGTCCCCCACTGTGATGGGTTCTCTAGTGATCAGCCTTCTTCTATTATGACTGTCCCAGTGTTTGGCCCTCCTCTGTAATGGGTGCCCATTGACAAGCCCTCCGCTAGGATGGTTTTCACTGTTACTGGTTCTCCTTGGGGAAAAATCACAGTGACTATTCTTCCTTTGTGATAGGTGACTCATTGACTAAACACTGTTATTGCTGCCCCAGTGACTGAGGCTTCTACATTATGGGTGCCTCAGTGACTAGCCTTCCTCCATTATTGTGCTAGTGACTGTGCCTCCTCATAGATTTATGTTCCACTGACAAACCATCCCCCATAATGTGTGCTCTAGTGACTAGCTGTCCTCTGTAATGGGTGTTTCAGTAAGTGAACCTTTTCTCTTATGGCTACCCCATTTACAAGTCCTCCTTTTTGATGGATGTCTCAGTGACTGTCCCCCATGAAGCGTGTTCCAGTGACTGTCTTGTCAATGTGATGGTTGTCACAGTGACTGACACTTCTCAGTTATCAGTGTCACAGTACTAGTTCTGTTTGTTTTTCTCAGTGACTATCCCTCTTCTGTGAGAAGTGACCCTGTGAATGTCTGCTTCTGTGATTGGTGCCCCAGGGACAGGCCCTTCTTTATTATGGTTGTGCCAGTAATTGGATTTCACCTCTGATGGGTGACATAATGAGTAGCCATCGTCTGTGATGGGTGCTCCATTCCCTGAGCCTCCTTTGTAATATGTGCCCCAGTTACTGACACTCCCATGTGATGATTGCCCAAGTGACTGGCCATTGTTTATGATGGGTATCCCAGTGATTGACCCTTATCTAAAATCAGTACCCCAGTGACTGGCACTCATTTAAAAATTGATATTCTGGTCACTAGCTCTCATTAGTGATGTATGTTTCTGTGTCTTGCTCTCCTCTGTGATGGGCTTCCCAGTGATTTGCTCACCTCTGTAATGGTTACCCCAGTGATGGAATTCTTCCATAATAAGAGTCCTTTAAATGAATTTATCCACCTCAACTATGGTTACCCCAGTGATCGGGCCCTTTCAGTGATTGGAACTCTAGTCACTGGCACTCCTCCATAATGGTTACCTCAGTTACTAACCCTATTCTGTGATGTCTGTTTCACCTACTGGGCCTGCTCCATAATCCATGTCCCAGGCATTAACCCTTCTTAGTGAGGTGTGTCCCTGTGACTGGCACTCCTGTGTGATGGGTACCTTAATGACTGACCCTCTTTTGTAATGGGCATGCCAATAAATGTCTCTTTTTTTTATTGGTGCCACAGTGACTAGCTCTCCATTGTGATTGACAAGAAGCCCCATTGACAAGGCTTCTTCTGTAATGAATGTCCTTGTGACTAGGCATTCTCTTCATCCATGCCTTTGTGACTGGCCCATCTCTGTGATGGTTGCCATGTTGACTGATCTTGTTATTTGATGGGTGCCCCATTGAGTTCCTCTCCTTTATGTTTGGTGCCCTTGGGAATTACCCTCCTATGTGATGAATTCTCTGATGACTGGCCCCCATCTGTGATTGTTGCTCCAGTGACTAGTCATCTTCCAAAATTTGTGTCCGAGTGACTTGCCCACATCTGTTATGAGTGAAAAGATTCTGGCCCTTCTCCAAATGGGTGCCCCTGAGACTCACCCTCCTTTTGATTGGACTCCTAGTGACTTGCCTTTCTCTGTGATCAGTGTCCCATTGATTGGGCCACCTCCATATTGGTGTTTAGTGACTATCATTCCTCCATAATCAGGGCCCCAGGGATTTTACCTTCCCTATAATGGGTGCACAGTGACTGGTCTTCCTCTGTAATGGTTGTGCAGTGACTAACCCTTCTCTGTGATGGGTGTCCCAGTGACTAGGTTGCCATAATGTGTGCCACTGTGATTAGGACTTCCCTGTGATTGGTGCTCCAGTGACTGGCTTTCATATATGTTGCATGCCCTATGACTAGCCATCCTCTGTTATATGTCTCACAGTGACTGTGTCACCTCCCTAATGGGTGCAACAGCGACATTCCTCCTCTGTGTTCAGTGCCCCAATAATTGGCCATCATCATTGATGGAAGCTGCCGTCATTAACTCTCTCTTATGATGGGTGTCATAATAACTTGACCTCCTGCAAAATGGGTACCTCAGTTACTATCTCTCCTCTCTATTGGTGTTCTAGTTTCTGGGACTCCTCCATAGGGGATGCTCAGTTACTGGGGCTCCACTGTGTTTGGACCCCGTGACTGCTCCTCTCCAAATTGGGTACCCCAATAACTATATCTCCTTTATGATGGGTGTTCCAGTAAATGGACCTCCTCCATAATTGATGTCTCAGTGAATATTATTCCTCTGAGATGATTTCCCCAGAGATGGGCTCTCTTCTCTGATAGATGTCCCAGTGACTGCCTCTCCTGTGTTACGGATGCCCTATTGACTGTGTCTCTGCTATAATGGATGCCCAGTGACTGGCCATCTTCTGTGAAAAATTCCCCAGTGAACTGCCTTTCTTTCTTATGGGTTCCCCAGTGAGTGGCCCTCCTCTGTGATCAGTGCTGTAGCTACTGGTCCTTATCCATAATTGATGTCCTAGCGACTAGCCCTCCTTGGTGATGGGTTCCCCGTTGTCTGGTTCTCCTCTGTAATGATTGCCCAAGTGACTGGCTCCCCTCCATTGTGAAAGCACCAGTGAAAGTACCTCCTCTGTGTTTGGTATTCCAGTGAGTGTCAATATCCTATTATTTTTACCCTAATGACTTGCTTTTTACTGTGATGGAGGTCCCAATTACTGGGTCTCCTCAATAATAGGTGCCCCAGTGACTAGCCCTCTTTTGTGATGGATGTCACCATAATTGGCGTTCCTTTGTGATGTATGCCTCAGTGACTCGCCCTTTTTAATTGTTGTCCCAGTGACTTGACTTTCTCCATAATTGGTGAGCCAGTGACGAGTCCTCCTTTGTTATTGTGTCTTTGTGAGTTGTCCTCCTCTGATGGGTGCCACAGTGACTGAACCTTCTCTGTGATACCTGCTACAGTGACTGTACCTCATCTGTGATGGTTGTTCCAGTGACTAGCCCTCCTCAATTTTTGACCCAGTAACTTGCTCTTCTCTGTGGTGGGTGACCAGTAACTGGTCTTACACCAAAATGAGTGCCTTAGTGATACATTCTAAACTCTGATGGGTGGCAGAGTGGTTGGTCTTTCTCTGTGATTGATACCCCAGTGACTGGAGCCCCTGTATATTGGAGATGCATTAACTAACTCATTTACATTATGGATATCCCTGTGACTATGCCTCTTCTGTGATGGGTTCCTAGTGACAGGCCCTCCTTTATAATAGTTGCTCAAGTGACAAGCCATCCTCTGTCATAGATGCCCCAGTGACTAGGCCTTCCCCATAATGAATGCCACAATGACTGCCTCTCTTCCTTGATGCGTGTCCCAATTACTAGTACTTCTCTGTTTTGGGTGCACAAGTGACAGGTTCTCCTTTGTGATTAGTGCTCCAGTTACTGGACTTCCACCATAATGGTGACACAGTGACTTGTGGTCTTCCTTTACAAATGCTGCAGTGACTGGCCTTCCTCCTTAATTGGTACCCCAGTGCCTGGACCTCCATCATAATGGTTGTTATGCTGACTACCTCTCCCCTGTGATGGTTATCCCAGTGACTACCCCTCCTCCATAATGGGTCCCAGTGACTAGCTTTCCTCTGTTATAGGTGCCACAGTGACTAGCCCTTCTCTGGGATGGGTGCTCCAGTGACTACCCTTCTGTGAATGGTGACCAATGATTGATTCACCACTGTAATTGGTTCTTCCCTGACTGCCCCTCCTCTGTGATTAGTGACAAGTGACTGGCCCTGCTCTCTGATAGTGCCATAGTGACTTGACATTTCTGTGATGACTATCCCAGGACTAGCTCCCCTCTGTGATGGGTGCCCTATGATTTCACCTTCTCAGTGATGGGTGCTCCAATAACTCATCCTCCTCTGTTATGTGTGCTCTGGTGACTGATCCTCCTCTTTGATTGGTACACCAATGACTAGATTTCCTCTGTGATTGCTGCCCCTGTGACTGGGTCTACTGCATAATGGGTGTCCCAGCGATAAGCCTTTTTTTGTGTGGGTGTCTCAGTGATTGGTCCTCCTTGTAATAGGTTGTCCAGGGACTGATCATCATCTATATTGTTGGTCTAAATGACTGTCCCTCCTCCCAGTGACAGGCCCTCCTCTGTTATGGCTACCCCAGTGACTGTCCTTTGTGATGGATGCCCCATTGACTGGCCTCTTCTGTGATGAGTGCATGAGTGACTAACCTTCATATCTTATGAATGTCACAGTGACTAACTCTGCTCTGTGATAGGTGTCCCTGTGATTGGGCTTCATTCATAAAATGTGTCTTAGTGACTGGGACTCTCCTTTAATTGATGCCACAGTGACTGGCCTTCACTTATGATGGGTGCCCTAGTGACTAGCCCTCTACTGCAATGGGTCCCTTAGTGAATTAGCCTCCTCCATATGGATGCTTCAGTGACTGGGCCTCCACTGTTAACTGTCACCATAATGACTGAACATTCTCTTTTTTGTGATGTGTCCTAGTAACTGAGACTCTTCCATAGTTGTTGCCCTACTGACTGGACTTTCAATGTGATGGGTGTCCCAGTTACTGTGTTTCCTCCATAATTGGTACTCTAGTGCCTAGACCTCCTCTTTGATTGGTGCCATAGTGACAGACTCTCTTCTGTGAAGAGTGTTCCATTGACTGGCTCTTCTTTGTGATGTATGCCCCAGTGACTGGGCATCCACCATACTAGGTCTCTCAGTGGCAAGTCCTTTTTGTGATGGGTGTCTTGGTGACTAAACCCTTGCAGTGATGGGTGTGCAAGTGTCTGACCCTCCTCTGTGATAGTTGTGCTGGTGACTGCCCTTCTCAATAATGGATGCCCCAGTGACTGGGCCTGCTCTGTGATAGATGCCACAGTGACTAACCCTCCTCTATGTAAGTGTCCCAGTGAATAACCCTCCACTGTGAGAGGTGTCCCTGTGATGGATCTTCCATTGTGATGGGTGTTTCATTTATTGACCCCCTCATTTATGGGCACACTAGTGATTTCTTCTCTTCTGTGATAGGTGGCTCAGCAAACAGCACTCCTCTATGATGGGTGTCACGATGACTGAGTCTCCTGTCTGTTGGGTACCTCAGTGACATTTCCTCCTTTTTTGTTTTATGATTTGTTGACTGGCACTCCTTTGTGAAGATTATTCCACTGACAGTCTTTCCTCTGTAATCTGTGGTCCAGTAACTGTCACTCATCTGTGATGGGTATCCCATAGAGTTGCCTCCTTTGTGTTTGGTTTATCAATGACTAGTCTTCCACTGTTGTGGGAGTCCTAGTGAATGGCCACCTCTGTGTTTGTTGCCCCAGTGACTGACTGTCTTTTGTGATGGGAACCCCACTGATTGGTTCTCTTCTGTGAGAGGGGTCAAAAGTGACTGGTTTCCTTCTGTAATAGGTGCACCAGTTATTAGAATTCTTCTGTGGCTGTTGTCCCAGTGATTGTTCCTCATCCATAATTGGTCTAACAGTAACTGATCCTCCTATACAGTGGGATTTCAGTTGACTAGGCCTCCTCCATAATGAGTACCTCAGTGTCTAAGCCCACCTCTGCGATGGGTGTCCCAGTGACTTCAAAGTGGATGTCCTAGTGATATGCCCTCCTCTATGATGGGTGTCCTAGTAACAGTCTTTCCTCTGTGATGGGTGCACCAGTGATTGAACCCTCCCATAATAGTTGTCCCAGTTACCCACACTCCTCTGTAACGGGTGCATCAGTATCTAGCACTTCTCTGTGATGGTTGATCAAGGAAATGGGCCTCCTCTGTGATAGGTGCCTTCTTGACTACCCAGGCTCTGTTTTGGGTTCTCCAGTGCCTGGAATCCCTCTGTAATGGATGCCCCAGTGCTAGACCTCTGTGATGGGCAACCCCATTTCTGGACCCCCTCCATTATGAGTGTCCCAGTGAGAGTCTCTCAACTGTAATCAATGACCCAGTGATTGGCCCTTCTTCAAATGGGTGCTCCAGTATCTGAACATTCTCTTGGCTGGATGCCTAAATTACAAGCCCTCCTGTGTTATGCACGCCTCTGTTTCAGTTTCTCCTCTCTGATGGGCACCCAAGTGAATAGTCTTCCTTTGTGCTGGCTACCCCAATGACTGGGCCTCCTCCTAATGGGTGCACCATGATTAGTCCCCTTCTGTAATTGGTTCTTCTCTGATTGGCACTCATTTCTCCTCCATGCCCCAGTGACTGGCCCTTATCTGGGATGGGTACTCCAGTGACTGGCCTCTGTGTTGGGCTCCCTAATGACTAGCTGTCCTCTATGATTGGTGCCCTAGTGTCTAAATCTTCTCTGTATTGTCTTCCCCAATTCCTCACTTTCTCCTGCAATGGTGCCCTCAGTGACTGGGCCTCCTCAATAATGAGTGTTGAGGTGACAAATCTTTCCCCATTAAGTATGCCACAGTGACAGGTACTCCTCTTTGATTGCTACCTCACTGATTGTTCATAATGTTTACCATGTTGAGTAACCCTCATTTGTGATGTGGTTCTACTTGCTGGGCCTCTTTCATAATGGATGACACATTGACTTGTCCTATTTTGTATGGGTACTCCAGTGACTAACTCTCCTCTGTTATAAATGTCACAGTGCCTGGGACTCATCCAAAAAGGGTGCCCCAGTGACTGGTCCTTTTCTATTATGTGTGGTGGGCCTCCACTGTAATTGGTGCCCCAGTGACTGTCATTCATCCATAATGTTTGCCCCATGACTAGCCTTCCTCTGTGATGTATGTTCTACTTATAGGGCCTCTTCCATAATAGGTGATATGTTGACTGTCCTTTGTGATGGGTGCCCCAATGACTAGCCATCCACTATGATAGTTATCACAGTGATTGAACTTCTTTTGGAGTTGGTGAACAAATGACTGTCTACCCTATGTGACAAGTGCAGCAGTGACTAGCCCGCTTCTGGATGTGTGTCCTGGTAAGTGAGCCTCCCCCAGTATGGATGCCCCAGTGAATAGTCGCCCTCTGTGATGAGTACCCTAGTAAACATGGTGACATCCATAGCTCAAAAAGCACATAGCCACAACAGAGTCTAGTAAGGCAATGGCCCTGGCTTCTCATAGGTGAGTCCTTTTAATCATTCCATTTGTTGGTGGAAGTTTCTTAAGATTATTTGGTTCTTTTCTGCTCAACGGTATCACAAGTGTGCAACTAAATGCAGGTATTGATGTCAGGTGATGGACAGTAAACAAATCAGAGGGTTAGTCACATGGATGCTGCCATGTTTGTGGCATTGACCTGTGTTATGAAGGTTACAAATGTCTATTAGGGCAACTTAGGTCTTATGGGTGGTGACAAATGCTTGAAATAGAAGTGATAATTAGTACAAAACAAGCTAGGAGGAGGGTTACAAAAAATTTATTAATAACAACCTCTGAGAAGCTTGTTCTATCCATGACTAGTGATTAGAGGGTACATTAAGTGAAATACTAGAAAAACATGAGATTTAGGCAATACTAAAATGACTGCTTATTGGGTATATCGAATCCTTTCACCCAGTGTGAAGGAAAATAAATGTTTCATTTCCAGAAAATGGAATAAGATTTGCTGACATGACCAAGAGACAAAAGAAAGGGAGGTTGATAACAGCCACTTCGTTGAAAGACAATGAATGACTTATTGCTAACATTATCAAAGACAAAACAAAGGAAGACATAGTAATAGTCACATCTTGGGTAAATGAAACTTAATTAGATATGAAAAAAACTGAAACCCTCCAGTCAAATAGCAACAGGTGCTTAATTTAACTTATTTGGACCAAAAGCTGTTTAGGCTACATCTGTGAAAAATTGTGACCTCTGTATTATTCAGTTAATAAGGAAGCAGAGGTGGAATTTACACACTAGGAAATAAAAAGCTTGTTGTAACTACTTTGTGTGTACCTGCCCACCATGCACCTGATCTTTCAAGACCATTCCTAAATTCTCGCTTCTGCTGCAATCCATGTCTCTGTGTCCATCCTTTGATTTTGAATGGGTGAATTTGTGTCTTACACTAGTGACTGGCCCTCCATTGTGATGGGTACAACAGTAATTGGTCCTGCTTTGCAATGGGTTCCCCAGTAACCACCTCTTTTCTGTGATGGGTGGACTAGTTACTGACCCTCATGTGTAAAGCGTGCCCCATGATTTGCCATCATCTGTGATGTTTGTCACAGTAGCTAGTCCTTTTCAAAAATTGGTACCCTAGTGATTACCCAACCTCTGTGATGAGTGACTAATGTTTGGTCCTCCTCCAAAATGGGTTCCTCAGTGACACATCCTCCTCTCTGATCAGTCCCAGGTGATTGAACTTTTTCTGTGATCAACGTCTCAGTGACTTAGCCTCCTCTACATTGGTGTTCCGGTGACTGGACTTCCTCAGTGTGGGTGCCTCAGCTATTGTGCCCCCACTATAATTATTGCTCAGTGACTGACTCTCCACCATAATGCTTCCCAAATGTCTGTCTATCCTCTATGTTGGATGTCTCATTTTCTGGGCCTCCTGCATTATTGCTGTCCCAGGGACTGGCCCTCCTTTATGATGGGTGTGCCTGTGATTGGGTCTGTTCCATAATATGTACCCCAGTGACTGGGCCTCTGTTGTAATTGCTGCCCCTGAGATTTGCCTTTATATATGATAGGGGCCACAGTGATGTGAACTCTTCTGTGATGGTAATCACAGTGACTGAGCATCCTTCGTAATGGGTGCTCTATTGACTGGGCATTCTTTGTGATTGGTGCCCCAGTGACAGCACTTCTCCAAATACGGTACCACATTGACAAGCCCTTTTCTGTCATGGGTGTTTAAGTAACTGGGCCTCCTCCATATTTGTTTGCTAGCCCTTCTTCTTGTTGGGTGCTGCAGTTCTGGCTGTCCTCTGTGATATGTGTCCCAGTGACTGGCTGTATTCTTTGATAGATGTCTCACTTACTGGATCTCATCTACAATGGGTACCTCAGTGACTGGCCCTCCTATATTATGGGTCCCCCAGTAACTGACCCTATTCTGGGAAAAAATGCCCCAGTGACTGATGCTTCTGTATTCCACGTACCAGACTGATTATGCCTTCTCTGTGATGACTACCCCAGTTACTGGCCTTTAATGTGATCAGGACCAGTGACTGAGTCCCTCTTAATTGGTATCACAGAAACTGGCCCTACTCTCTGATGGGTGCCTCATTGTCAGACCCTCCTCTATGATGTGTGCCACAATGATCAGCTAGGTTCTGTGAGGTGGTTGACCAAGAGACTATCACTCTTATCTGATGGGTAACCCAGTGAGTATTTTTCTTCTGTCATGGGTGGTCCATCGACTGGCCCTCCTCTATAATTTGTCCCAGTAACTGGACATCCTGTGTGATGAGTGATGCAGTGTCTGGCTCTCCATTATGATGAATGTTTCAGTTACTGATCTTCACCTGCTATGTGATTGGTGCCTCAATGACTGGCACCCATCCATAATGTTTGCCCAAATAACTAGCTCTACCCCGTAATGGGTGTCCCACTTATTGAGCCCCCTCAATAATGGAAACCAGAGTGACCAACCCTGTTTTGTGATGGGTGTCCTTGATTGACTTTCCTGTGTGATGGGATCCCCAGTGACAGGTCTTTCTCAGTATTGAGTGTCCCAGTGACTGGCACTTTTCTATGAATGATGCCTCAGTGACTGGACCCACTCTGTGATGAACCACCATGACAACTCCTCTTCTGTTATGGGTGTTGCAATGACTAACCATTCTCTGTAATGCATGGCTTTGTGACTGGCCTTCCTGTTTGATGCATGCCACAATAACTGTCCCTGCTTTATGATAGGTACCCCAGTGACTGGCTATCATCTGTTTTGGTTGCTCAATGCCTAACCCTCCTCTGTAATAGGTACCCGAGTTGCCAGTCCACCTCTGTGATGGGTGGCCAGTGATTGGCCCACCTACAAATTGGATGCCTGAGTGACTCACACATTTGTGATGTGTTACCCAGTGACTGGCCATACCCTGTGATTAGTGTCCCAGTGACTAGGAGTCCTCTCTATTGGTGCCCCAGTGTCTGTCCCTCCTCCATAATGGTTGCCCCATCAACTAACACTCCTATGTGATGGGTGTCCCACTGACTGGATTCTCCTTCATACCAGGTATCCCATTGACTTCACCTCTTTTGTGTGTGTTACAATGACAGGGTCTCCTCCAAAATATGTGCTCCAGTTATTTTGTCTCCTCTGTGAATAGTGCCTGGTGACAGAAGTTCCCTCTCCCTCATAATGCTTCCACAGTAACTAGCTGCACACTGTGATTTATGTACCGCTAACTGTGTCTCCTCCATAATGGGTGCCCCAGTGATTGGTCATTTTTGTGATGGGTGTTCCAGTGATTGGGCCTCTTCCATAATGTGGACCCAGTGACTGTGCTTCCATGATTGCTACTCCAGTGACTGACCTTCATATATGATGCTTGCCCCAGTGGCTATTTCTCTGTGATGGGTGTCACAGTGACTGACTCTCTTCCATAATGGGTGATTCATTCCTCTGTGATTGCTGCCCCGATGACTGCCCTATTCCAAATAGGATGCCCTATTGACTAGCCCTCATCTGTCATGGGTGTTCCTGTAACTGTGCCTCCTCCATGATTGGTATAATGGTGATTAGTCCTCCTCTGTGTTGGTTGCCCTAGTTATGACTCTCTTCTGTGTTCTGTTTCAGTGACTAGCTCTCCTTTTTGATAAATGCCACAGTTACGGGGCCTACTTTGTAATGGATGTCCCAGAGAATGGCTCTTCTATGATGGGTGCCTCAGTAACAGGCCCCCCGCTGTGATGTCCCAGTGCTTGATGCTTCTCTATGCTAGATAGTGGACTGATTGTGCCTCTCTGTGATGGCTACCCTACTTACTGACCATCTTCTGTAGTTGGAACCCCAGTGACTGAACCACTCCTAATGGGTGCCTCAGTGACTGATCCTCCTCAGTGATGGGTGCCTCAGTATCTATAATTTGTCTGTGATGTGTGCGCTAGTGACTGGTTCTCCTCTGTGATGGATAAACCAGTGACTGGCTGTACTCTGTGTTGGTTAACCCAGTGATTGATTCTTCTATCTGATGGGTAGCCTGGTGAGTAAACTTCTCCTATAATGGGTTCTGCAGTGACTGGCCATCCTTTCTAATACATGCTCAAGTGACTGGCACTCATCTGTTATGGGTGTCCCCATGACTGGTCCTCCTTTGTTATTGCTGCCCCCAGTGAATGGTACCCTTTCATAATGGCTGACCCAGCAACCAGCCTTACTCTGTGATGAGCATCCCAGTTACTGGCCATCCTCAATAATGGATGTTCCAATGACTAGTCCTCCTTATTGATGGGTGTCCCATGATTGGCCCTTGTGTGATGTGTGACCCAGTTACTGCCCATCCACACGAACAGTTGTCACCTTGCCTGGCCCTTCTCCATGACTGGTGTCCCAGTGACTGAACCTCCTTTGTGATGGGGATCACAATAACAAGTAATCTCTTGTAATGGATACTCCAGTGACTAATCCTCCTCTGTGATGCAGGCCTTTGTGATTGACCTTTTGGTGTGGGCATGCCACTGTGAATGGCCCTGCTCTGTTACGGTTGCACCAGTGATTTCCTCTCATCTTTGATGGTTTTACCAGTGATTAGTACTCCTCCATATTTGATGGCCAAGAGACTAGACCATTCTGTGATGGGTGATCAGTGACTGGGCCTGTTCCAAATTGGTACCCCAGTGGATGGCCCACCTCCATTTTGCGTGACTCAGTGACACTGTCTCCTCTGTGATTGGTGTCTAGTGACTGGCTCTCCTCCATAATGGTTGCCCCAGTGACTAGGCCATCTCTGTAATGGGTGTCACACTTACTTGGTCTTCTCCATACTATCTATGTGCACCACTGACTGACCCACCTTTGTGATGAGTATCTCACTGTCTGAGCCACCTTCATAATCTGTGCCCCAGTGACTATGATTTTCCTCTGATTGTTGCCGCAGTGACTGTCCTTCATTTATGTTAGCCCCAGTTAGTAGCCCTCTTTTCTGATGTGTGTCACAGTGAATGTGCCTCCTCTATAATAATTGCCATAGGGAAAGGGTCTCCTGTTATTGGTTCCCAAATGACTGCCCATCCTCTGTGACAGATCTCTTTTGTGACGTATGCCCATTGACTGGGCCTTTTCAAAAATGGGTGACTCTGAGGTTGGAAGCCCTTCCTCCAAACCTAATAAGGTGAAGAAATTCTCAGGACAGATTAGGGGCCCCACTTTAGTACAGTACGATAAAAGTTTTCCCAGAATAATGAAAGAGTTCTTCTAGCACCATAAGAAAAGAACTTTCTTGGATTCACATTAGAAAAAAATGTAGTCCAAAACTGTAGTGAATAAGTGTAATTCTGCTGTAACCTTGAGCTAGTAAATACATAATTAGCCTGTATGTTACTAATATGTAAGCCTTATCAGGGGGACAAAGAAACTGAAATTGTATAAAAGGCAATGCTCCTCTGTGCTCGGGCGCAAACTTTGGATGTGAATATGCTGAGCCAGTACCAGCACAAATAAATGTTGTTTCCTGGCAAAGTAACCTTGGTGTTCCATCTCTCTCTGTAAACATTTCCCCTATATTTCTGGTGCATTGGCCAGGAAACAAGAGGTGGAGATAGTACTTCCATCTCCCTTGTTGCCAGAGTACCAGTCCCAGGATTCTGGAAGAGGTGACCTTGCCTGGCACCAGTGGACTGTTTGATTTGTAGGGGACTAACTATACCCATACTCTCGGGTGAGGACCTTGGAAGCACAACAGAATCCAGTGGGGCCCAGCAATCAGTCACAGGAGCATCACCCTTCAGATTGGGAAGAACCCAGGTTCAATTTGGAAGACCTCCTCCCAAGAGGCAGAAGGGAAGACTGATCATCTCACAGAGTTGCCCGGGTAGTCCCATAGGGAGACAAAACTGTAACTCTAAGGCACTGGGTGGCAGGTTGATGTGCGAATGTGAGCGAACGAGAAGCCACCTAAGGGCAAAGCGATTACTGTAGCCCTGATGAGGTTCAGGTGGCAACTGGAACATGGTTAAATGGCAGGAGTAGATTGGGGGCTGGTGGTGACCTTCATATAGCTAAATGACCATAAGTCCTGTAGTGGGACCAAAACCTGGTCGGGATTACATTGACTTGCCTATTTCCAGAAGGTATCTGAAATATCCCCATGAGGGGAATGACTGGAAAAAAGTAAAGTGGCTGTTCATTTCTCTTAACCCCCTCATTCCTTCCCACCTTCTGTGTGATTGTCATCTTTTAGTAAGAGGAAATGGGTGGCAGAGTAAGCTTACCTCCTTAGAATGCATGGTAAAGAATTTCAAAAAGGGATATTCAGAGAATTATGATTTTAAGTTAACTCCCAGAAAGCTTCAGACCCTCTGTGAAGTAGATTTACCTTTGTTTGGAGGAGGCTGACCCTCTGAGTGATCATTAGATGAGAGGCAAGTTAGCAAGATGTTTGACCTCATTGTGGGTGATCCAGGACACCCAGACCAGTTTTCCTACATTGACTACTGGTGAGATGTAGTCCTCACTTACCAGCCTTGAATAAAAGTCTGTTTAGAAAAAAGTTATAGATTAATGATGGCCAAAAGCAGCATCTCCCTCAAGTTGCTGGCCAAAGTTAAAAAAATCTTCTCTGTTTGAAGAACCTGAGGAGACTCCCCCACTTTGTGTGCCAATGTACCTCTCATTGCCACCTACATGTCATGCAACTGCTGCAACTGAAGTCGTGCCATATTTTGGCCTCAGTCTAGGATCCACCCCTTCCCCAAGGTCACCCCAAACACCCCAGGAAGCAGCTACTACAGAGCCGCCAATAATAACTGCTTACATCTCAGCAGGAAGGTGCCAGATAAATTTTCTAACAGTCTCCCACCCCTGGATGTCAAGAGGCTTTAAAACTGCTGTTAAGGGAAACTAGTGGTATCCTATACTGCAATCCGGATGGCCAAATCCAAGGGGACAAGGTACTTTCATATATCAGTAATTTACAACCACTGACCTTCTGAACTGAAACCATCATACCCCCTCATATACTGAGAAGACTTGGGCCATTATTGATAAAGTGAAGTCCACCACTCAGATCCACAAGTCCACTTGGAGTGATTGTCACCAGCTCCTCTTAACTTTGCTTAACAATGAAGAATCAGCCGGGCTCGGGGGCTCAGCCTGTAATCCTGCGCCTTTTGGAGGCTGAGGTGAGTGAATTGCCTGAGCCCGCGGGTTCGAGACCCGACTGGGGTAGCAAGACCTCATCTCGACAATAAATCAAAAAAGTAGCCGGGCGTGGTAGCGCATGTCTGTAATTCTGGCTACTCGGAAGTCTGAGGAGGAAGGATCGCCGGAGCCAAGCAGGTCGAGGCTGTTGTGGCCGGAAGCGGCCACTGCACTCCAGTCTGGGCGACAGAGTGAGACTCCAACTCAAAAAAAAAAAAAAAAAACAATGAAGAAGGCTGCCACATTACTCAGGTTGCTTTAGAATAGTTAGAGGAGCACACACATGAAGGAACACTGAACTCACAAGCCTTTTCCCAAAGTCATTTCCCCAAGGAAAACGCCCAATGGGACTCTAACGATGGCCATGAATTTCAAGTGCTTAAACTTTATCAAGAGGCCCTTTTGGGTGATATGAAGAAAGGAGGGAAAAGACCATAAATATGAATGAAACCTCAGATGTGCCCCAAGACCCCAAAGACAGACCTTGCCAGTTTTATGAGAGGCAATGTGAGGTGTTCATCTTTAAACTCCCTTCAACCCAGAGGCAACTGAAAATCAGCAAATGAGTAATGCAGCCTATGTATGTCAAGCTCAGGGAGATATCCGGCATAAACTTCAGAAGTTAGAAAGCTTTACTGGGATGAATTTTAGCCAACTGATAGAAATTGCCACAAAGATATTTGTTACTCGAGACCAAGAGGTCCAAGGGAGGCAGACCGCAGAATGAAAAAGAAAGTAGAAATGCTTGCTGCTCTTTTGACAAAGTTATACACCCAGGGAGGTGCCCCAACAGGCCAAGGCTGAGGCTGAGGTCCAGGAAAACAGGGCAGCCAGCAAGAAGGGCCACCCTGCCTGATGAAGAGATTGGGTTGGAACCAATGTTCTTGCTGCTTTCCAAAGGGGTACTGGAAAAATGAATGTCCAGAACCAAAAAATTTCCTTCTGACTCCTCAAGGAAAAGGGAGAAGCCAGGTGGTTCAGGGACAATACTAACCTGCTTCCCAACCATATGTAGCTCCCGAGAATCATTTTCTTGGTCTAGCTGCCATGGAGAGCTATAGGGAAGACTAGGACAGACTGGGTTCATTTAACTAGACCCTCCAGAGCCTATGGTCAGAATGACTGTGAGGGAATGGCCTCTTGACTTCATGGTAGACACTGGGATAGAACATTATGTAGTAGCCCAGCCTGTGGGCCCTCTTTCACCAATAAAAGCTATCATTGTGGGAATCATTGTTGCCAACCCGTTTCCCATTTTTCCAGCCCTGGTGATTTAATTTAAGGGTCCATGAAATTAGTCATGAATTTCTGTACCTCCTAGTTTATTCAGTGGTTTTATTGGGTCAAGATATTTTGTGAAAGTTGCAAGTCCCAATAACCTTCTACTTCAATGGCCAGGCAGCTTCATTTCTGGGGAGTTCTGTAGCAAAAACCTGACTCTTTCAGTCCCCCACTGGGAAGAGTAGTGCCTCTATAGCCTCATAGAATTGCCATGGCAAAAACCTGAAATTTCTTTCAAGATGCCTGGGGTATAGACTGAAAATAATCCCTCTGGACCAACCCAGAACATACCCCACTAACAATAGAACTAAAGCCAGGGTCTGTGTCCATTCATCAGAAACAGAATTTCATTCCTCACTAGGTGCACATTGGGATCCAAAAGGACCTGGATAGACTTTTAAAATACAGAATACTCCAGCCCTGTCAGTCATCATGGAATATGCTGCTATTGCCACTTCAGAAGTAGGAGACAGATGATTACAGTAGGGTTCAAAACTTTTGGGTAGTAAATTAAGCCACTGTTACTTTACACCCAGTTGTCCCCAACACCAACACTCTCCTATGTCTTATCCCCACAGAAGCCACCTTCTTTACCTGTTTAGGCCTCAATGATGCTTTCTTTTGTATCTGCTTGACTACTCAAAGTCAGCTGATTTTTGCTTTTCAAAGGGAATATCCCGATAATGGTGATAAAAGCCAATTGATTTGGATTAGACTGCCACAGGGGCAAAAATTCCCCAACTAGTTTTGGTACAGTGGTAACCTCTGACTTAAAGTCATTCCCAGCAGTTCAGTATGACTGTACACTGCTCCAATATGTAGAAAATTTGCTGCTCGCTTGGAGAACATGGGAGGACTGCCTGAAAGGAAAGCAGCAGATCCTTACCCTCCTATGGAAGGCCGGCTATAAAGTTTCAAAGAAAAAGTCCAAATATGCTGAAAGAAGGTAAAATATCTTGGCTTCCATTTATCCCAGGGGCAATGTCAGCTCAACCAGAGAGAAAACAAGCTGTTTACTCCATCCAGTTCCAACAACCAGAAGTCAGGTTTGGGAATGTCTTGGGGCTGCAGGGTTTTGTACAATTTGGATATCTAACATTTCACTGCTGGCAGAGCCTTTCTATGAAGCCACAATTGGGGTAGAAAGATGATCTATGTTATTTGTAAAAGAACAACAGAAGACTTTCAAGGAAATTAAGCAAGCCCTCATTTGTTCACTAGCCCGGGGCTCCCTGACATAGCTAAGCCATTTGTGCTATACATACATGAGTGTACTGGAGTGGGGGTAGGAGTCTTAACTCAAATCTTAGGGTCATAGCATTGGCCAGCAGGATATCTCTCCAAGTAACTCCACTCTGTTGCTCTAGCCTGGCTGCTTTGCCTAAGGGTACTCACAGCCATGGCCCTTCTAGTGGCAAAGGATAGCAAATTGACTATGGGGCAAGAACTAATGGTCCAGGTACCACACTTGGTGTTAACATTAATGGAGTATAAAAGGTAATACTGGTTGACTGATGCTCGAATGATCAAAAACCAGGAAATGTTATGTGAGAATCCATGCATTAACTTGGAAGTAGTGTGGACTCTTAGCCCTGCAACCTTGCTGCCTACTAAGCCTGGTTAACCTTGTCATTATTATATCAAGATCAAGGATGAGGTGTTCTCCATCCGACTTGACTTTGCAAGTCAGCCTTTCAGTGGTCCCAATTTTGAATATTTCAGACCACAGCACCTTCATAAGGGAGGGAGAGGAGTTTGCAGGATATTCTGTAGTAAACCTGCAGTCCACCATCCAGGCAAAATGTCTCCCAAAAAGGACTTCAGCAAAAAAGACAGAATTGATTGCGCTAACCTGAGCCCTCCAGACAGTAGCAGGAATAAATGGCAATATATACACTGACCCTAAATATTCCTTCCCCACTCTCCATGCACAAGGGGTTTTATATAAGGAGTAGTGCTTAATCAACTCAGGAGATAAGGACATAAAATATGGTAAATAAAGTCTTGAGCTTTTAGATGCTGTATGGGCCCCTAAAAGGTAGCAGCCATACATTTCTGGGTACACCAGAGGGGAGACACAATGGTTACTCAACAAATCCAGAAGGCAGACTGGGAGTCAAAGTTCACAACCACCCCAGGAGCAATGGATCCAATGACTTTGGTCACAGAATTGCTCCCAAGTCCACTGGCAAAATGGGACCCTAGTTATTCACAGCATGATGAAACTTGGTTCAAAACTGAAGATAGGATTATCTCCAGGGTGAATGGTGGAAATTTAAAAACGGGCTAGTTGCTGTCCTTGAGGCTTTCATCCCAACTTTTGTCAAGCATTTTCATCAAGAAACCCATACGGGCAAGACAGCATTCAAGACTACATTAGGTCAGAACTTCTATGTTCCCTGATTCTCCAGTAAAGCCTGTGCAGTGTGTGAACTATGTGAAGTATGTGCCCAAAATAACCCATAACAGGGGTCTAAGATCTCTTTAGTAGTGCAGATTTTTGCAGGGGCCCCAATTGAAAACATAATTGTGGGCTTCACTGAGTTTCCCTGGGTCCGAGGCTGTAAATATCTGTTAGTTTTTGTGTACACTTTCTTGGGCTGGATAGAGGTCTTTCCTACCTGCACCAAAAAGGCACATGAAGTGGCATGGCTGCTTCTAAAAGAAATCATTCCACAGTTTGGAATCCCAGTCACTACAAGGATCAGACAGTGGGCTGATATTTGTGATTGAGGAAATACAATCAGCAGCAAGGAGCTTAGGAATCACATGGAAATTACGCACCGCCTATCGCCTCCAAAACCCCTAAAAAGTAGAATGGATGAACCAGACTCTAAAAGTACAACAGAATAAACCGTGTCAGGAAAATCACTTGCAATGGAACCCGCTGTTTTCAATTCCTTTGCTAATAATCAGGTCTAGCCCCATTAAACAAACAGGGTTATCCCCTTTTGAAATTCTTTATGAGTACCCTAACCTATTGTTAAATATATAAAAGGAGATTGAAAGTAGGTGAGTAATCTTAATTTAAGACAGCAGATGCAGGCTCTAGGCTCAGTCCTCACTCTTATACATCATTCAGTCAGAGAGTGGCTACCTGTGAGCTTAACCACAGACACTCATCCCTTTAAACCAGGGAATAAAATTAGAGTAAAGCACTGGAACATTCAGCCCCTAAAGTTTGTTTGGAGAGGTTCATTTACTGTTATTTTGTCCACCCTCACTGCAATAAAGTTGGCTGAAGTGGGTTTCTGGATTCATCTCGCAGAGTGAAACTGACCTTCCATGCCTGGGAGCACACTGCTAATCCATCAATTCCCAGGAAGCTCACTCACTGAAGAAAACAAGCAGTGACTCCAGGACCTTAGAGGACTGCAGCCCTGCTTTAGTCACTCCAGAAACTGACTCATATATGCATGGCAGAAGTTTGAAGAATAGACCATTAACAAGCAAAGGAACTGTGTTTTTAGTGTAATGCAGTGTCATCCCTTGCCATTGTCTGTTGCTTTAATTCTTGCCTTGGGTTTCATTAGAGGTTTGGAATCAATTGCTACAAACAGCTGGGCCTGTGGTGAGAGGTTACTGTTATCACTCTTTTATCTCTTTTGGACAGGATGTATAACCATTGTCTATTGTTACTAATATGGCTCCCCTTTGTAATTTCAAAGCCCTCTGCTTCACATGACCCACATATTTGCACAACCAGGTCATTTCAAGGGGTTACCTGGACTCTCCTTTACCAGACTTGTGTCTTTTGCTGAGGAACTCCAGGGATCTGCAGGCATAATAGTGTTATCATTCTATTTGTCATCAAGAGAATCAGTTCACCTGTTTAAACCAAAAATACTCCTCGGGTGAAGTAAGCCTAGAGGTCTATTGCACCAAGAAGGGGTATTTAATTAACCAAACCCTAATCACTGATCCTCTTCAACTAGTGTCTGTATTCTTTGATGCCTGCTAGACCATGAATGAAAACTGGTGGTATACTTTAAACCATGGCACCAGTACTAAATCATGTGGAGGCCTAGCCTGGGAGATGGAGTATAGGTTCAATGATCAGCATATATCTGAACGGTCTGCAAATGGCATGCTATCCCCATGTTATAGCTTATCTGAATTCTTTTGTCCTTATTGGGGCTGTGTATCATGGGTCCCTTGGAGAGTCTGAGGTAAAGTTGCTTTCTTTCAAAAGGGTGTTACCACCTCTAATTGTAAATCAGAAGCCTGCAATCCAATTAATTTTGTGATCTTTAACCTAGAAAATCTGGGATGGAATATAAGATTTTGACTTGGCATATGTATCCATGGGCGAGGTCTTGACCCTGAAGTCCTACTGTATATCAAAAGAGTCACAATCCTACTCAAAACCTCCACCCATGAAGTCTTTTACTATTTTCTATTGAATAAATAGAAAGTAGTGCACCTCTTCTCTCTGTTATGTCTGGAAATATCTTCCTAAAAATGGAAGAAACTATTACTCAGTCTCTAAAGATCTCCTCTTGCTATGTATGTGGGTAAACAAATATGGGAGATGATTGGTCATGTGAAGCAAGGGAACCCCACAAGCTCCACAATAAAATAGCGTATCCTACTCCTACCAATGGAATTTAACTACTTAAAACCTCAATTATAGGAAAAAAAATTCCTTTTCTCAATGGAAGTTTAGCACTCCTGTTGGCAGTCTGACATGCTTAGGCCAAAGGTATTATAATGCCATGACTAATGAAACTAAGTTGTGGGGGTCCCCAGACCACCCTGAACCAAATGCTTACCCTTTGTCTAACTTCCCTAACCTTTGACAGGCAAGGAATGCTGTTGGCACAAACATCAGATGGTGGGCCCCAAAAGGACTATATTGGTTCTGCAGGAATATAGCCTATGCTGTATATCCTTCAGAGTGGTCAGAAGCTTGTGTGCTAGAGTCTATTCAGCCTTCATTTTCCTACTTCCACTTGAAAAGGGAGAACAGTTGGGGGGTCAAAATATATAAAACCTGGAACTCCCAAAGAAAGTGATGTGCTCTATAAATTGGAGATTGGAAAGATAGTGAATAACCCCTGGAGTATATTATCCAATACTATGGACAAGTCATCTGGGCACAGGATGGATTTTGGGGCTATAGAACCACCATTTACATGCTAAACCACATAATTTGATTACAAGTGGCTGTTGAAATTAAACTAATGAAACTGCAAAAACCCTTAACATATTAGCCAAATAGTAAATTAGATGTGCAATGCCATTTATCAAGACCGCTTAGTTTTAGATTACTTGCTTGCTTCTGAAGGAGTGGTTTGTGGAAAGTTTAACATAAGCAACTGCTGCTTACAAACAGATGATGAGGTAAAGGTCATAGTGGAAATCACCAATTTAATGAAAAAAGTTTCTCATGTCCCAGTCCAAACCTGGAAAAGCTGGGAGCCCAAATAACTGTTTGGAAGTTGCTACTCAACTTTTGGAGGATTTAAACCCTCATAGGTGTTGTACTTATGATTTTGGGAATTTGCTAATCCTTTCCTGTCTAGCTCCTTTAGTTATAAGCTCTGTCTCCAGCCTCACTGAGGCCATGGTTGAAAATAAACAGCATGCATGTAATGCTGTTATGAAAGTACAAACCCTTAATCCACAGTGAAGCCCTATGACTCTAAAAAGGAATTTGAGCATCAAAAGAGGAAATGAGGCAGGGAACCCTTCCCCCAAGTTCAGTAAGATGAAGCCCTTCCCAGGACAGTGTAGGGGTCCCCTTAGTGCAGTAAGATGAAAGTCTTAACAGAATAATGAAAGAGTTCTAGCACCATTAGATAAGAACTTTCTTGGATGATTCAGATCAGAACGTAATGTAGCCCCATCTGTAGTGAGCATGTGTAACTCTGCTGTAACCTTGAGTTATTAAATACCCAATTAGCATGTGTTTACTAATATGTAATCTTTATCAGGGGGGCAAAGAAGCTAAAATTATACAAAAGACAATGCCCCTCTGCTCTCAGGGCTCAGCTTTTGGATGTGAATCTGCTGAGCCAGTGCCGGCATAATAAACACTGTTTCCTGGCAAAGTAGCCTCAGTGTCCCATCTCTCTCTGTAAAGATTCCTGGTGGGATAGTTTCTGGCTCACTTCTGAAATGGGTGCCT
This sequence comes from Carlito syrichta, assembly GCF_000164805.1. Classification (NCBI taxonomy): domain Eukaryota; kingdom Metazoa; phylum Chordata; class Mammalia; order Primates; family Tarsiidae; genus Carlito; species Carlito syrichta. The sequence continues at coordinate 302,756 of NW_007258091.1, read as the reverse complement.
TGTGACAGGCCCTCATCTGTGATGGGTGTCACAGTGACTGAATCTTCTGCATAACAGGTGCTTCATTTACTGGGTCTCCTCTGTGCTTGTTCCACATTGAGTACTGCTTCTCCAAATATTGTGCTCCAGTTTCTAGTCCTCTTCTGTGATGGGTGTTCCAGGAACTGCACCTTCTCCATAATAGAAGTCCCAGTGACTGGTTCTCCTTTGTCATAGGTGTCCCAGAGATGGTTCTCCTCTGTGATGGGTGTCACAGTGATGGCTCTTCTCTGTGATATATGTCTCAGTGACTGGTTTTCCTTTATAATTGGGTCCTCCTCTGTGATGGATGCCCAGAGATGAGTCCCCTCTGTGAAAAATGCCCTGGTGACTGATTCTCTTTGAAGGTGACTACCTTTTTTCTGTGATTGCTGCCCCAGTGATTGGGTCTACTACATAATAAGTGCCTCACTGACTAGCCTTCTTACATTATGGGTGCCTTGGTAACTATGCATCCTTGATGACTTGTGCCCTAGTGACTGGACATCCTCTATAAAGAGTGTCCTAGTGACTAGCTCTACTCTGTGATTGGTGTCCTAGCAATTGGTCCTCCTCTATAATGCCTCAGTGACAAACTCTTTTTTGTGATGGGTGTTGCAGTAACTGTTTTTCTTTCAGTGACAGGTGTCCCGGTGACTGGCACTTTCACTGATGAGTCCCACAGTTACTGACCCTCCTCTGTAGTGGTTGTCCCAGTGACTGACCCATTTCCATAAATGGTGCTCCAGTGACTGGTCCACCTCTGATATTGGTACCACAGTGTCTAGCCTTCCTATATTTGGTAATCCCAGTGACTAATACTCCTATGTGAGGAATGCCTATGTCATTGACTGGCATCTGTAATGGGTGTTCCATTTACTGACCCCCCTCAGTTATTGGTGCCCAAGAGACTGCCTGCCCTCTGCGATGTGTGGCTCAGTAACTGGAAATCCTCTGTGATTGGTGCTCCAGTGACTGGCTCTCTTCTCTTATATCTTTCTCAGTGACTAGCCCTCCTTTTTCATGAGTTACCCAGGGACTAGTTCTCCTCTGTGATTGTGGTCCTATTAATGCTCTCCTCTGTGATGGGTGCCTCAATGAATGTCTCTCCTTTGTGTTTGGTGCCTCATTTTCTGCCCCTCCTCTGTAATTGGTGCTATAATGACTGGCTCTTGTCTTTAATCCTTGCCCCAGTGACTGGTTCTCATCTGTATTGGGTATCCCAGTGCCTAGTTGTTCACTGATAGTAGAGTCCCAGTGAATGGCCTCCTCTAGCATTGGTGCCCCAATGACTGGTTCTTCTCTGTGATGGGTGTCATAGTGACTGTATCTCTTCTGTGAGATCTGCAACAGGGATTAGCTATCCTCTGTAATAGTTGCATCATTGATTGGCTCTCCTTCACAATGGATACTCAAGTGATTTGCCCTCTTCTGTTATAGGACTCCTCCATAAGGGGTAATCCAGTGAATAACCCACCTATGTGATGGTTGTCCCAGTGACTGGCTCTCTTCCTAAATATGTGCCCCAATGATTCACTCTCCTTTGTGATTGGTGGCCACTGCCTGGCTCTTCTCTTTGATGAGTGTCCCAATGATTGACTTTCCTCCATAATGGATGACCCGGTCACTGATACTCCCCTTGATGGGTGCTTCAGCCTCTAGTCCCCTCTCTAATGGGTGCCCAATAGACTGGTCCTCCCCTAGGATGGGTGCCTCAGTGATTACCCTACATCTGTTATTGTTGCTCAGTGACTGGACTTCCTTTATGATGAGTGCCACAGATACTAGCCCTCCTCTGTTCTTGGCATCCAGGTTACCAGGTCTCTGATGTATATTCTGATGACTGGCTCTCTTATGTTATCACTGCCTCAGTGATTGGATTTTATCAGATTGGTGCCCCAGTGACTGAACCTCCTCTGTGAGGACTGTCCCGGTCAATGGTCCTCCTTTGTGATAGAAGCCCCAGTGACTGCGCCCTCACAATGGTTGCCCCAGTGACTGGACTCCTCTATGAATGGTGACTCAGACACTGGCTGTCCGTGTGATGCATGCCCCAGTGACCGGCTCTCCTCTGTGATGATTGCCCCAGTTACTGACTTTTTGTTCTTATAAGTTTTCCAGTGAGAAACATTCTTCTGTGATGAGTGCCAAAGTAAGTGGCCCTCCTCCATAATGTGTCCCCATTGGCTGAAAATCTTGATGAATGTCACAGTGACTTGCTCTCCTCTGTGATGGATGCCCCAGTGACTGACCCTCCTCTTTGATCAGTGCTTCAATGAATGGTTCTTCTCTGTAATCCTTTCCCCATTGACTGGCTCTCATCTGTAATGTATATTCCACTGTCTGACCTCCTGGGTTTACCCAGTGACTCTCAATCCACTGTCATGAGTGTCCCAGTGAATTGTGCTCTCTGTCATGGGTACCACAGTGACTGGCCCTGCTGTGTGATGGGTGCCACAGTGACTTCCCCTCCTTTGTGATGGACGGCCTAGTGACAGGCTGTCCCGTATGATATGTGCCCCAGTGACTGGACCTCATCTTTGTTGGTTGTACCAGTGACAAAATCTTCTACAAAGTTGGTGATTTAGTAACTAACCCACACCTGTGATAGGTGACTATTGATTAGCTTCTTCCATATTGGTGCCGCAGTGACTGAACCTTTTCCATTATGGGTATCCCAGTGACTCTGTCTCTTTTATGACTGGAAACCAGTGACTAGGCCTCCTCCATTGTTGGGAGCTGGCCACGGAGGCCCACTGAGCGTTAGGGATCAGGGAGGGCCGTGGACCCCGAGACCTCTAGGACGTGTTTGGGAGCCTTAGACCCCATTTTCCTCACCCTTTTGCCATGCAGCACAAAAACAACCTAAAGGAACTCTGCTGGCCTAAGCTGAAGACTCTGTGACTGTGACAGGTATAGCTCACTCTAGAAACCCATTGTTCCTGTTTCCCATAAACTGTGGTTTAGGCTTAGGTATTAGATATAATTCAAATTCAGGCCCCACGTTGGGTGCCATTATGCGAGGGGTCAACCCCTGCAAGTTTTGGGGAGTCCCTTGGAAGATGTGTGGCATCGGCGAATCTGTAGGGATAGATATTAAAAGAAAGAAAGATGGAAGGATAGATATAAAGAGGAAGAAAGAGAAAGAAAGAAAGTGGACAACTGTTCAGCGAAATGAGCAGAAGCCATTTGTTGAAAGTTACAGCAGGTATTTATCCCCAAATTTTACACAGGCAGTCTCACAAGTCTTTCACGTGAACACAAAGCCAGGTGCAGGAGGGGCATCCCCCACCCACCAGATGCTTAGGTGTGAGGAGGGACAAACCCCAAGATTGTCCTATTGTTCTCTTTGCTAGTTAATGCTCTTCAAAAGCAGTGCAACAGTCCCTACTAGCCTAATGATGTTCTGATAATCAATAACTTCTAAAGCTCACTCAATACCCATGATAACTAACTTAAACTTAATTACCTTTCTATTCTGTTAATACTACTTACACAATGCTATGGAAGTTCTTGGTTATAGCTTAAACCAATTCCTAAAGAATGTGGCCCAGTCCAAAGATCACGCTGGGCTCTATAGGATGTGGCCCAGTCCAAGGTTCATGGTGGGTCACTTTTTGGAACAATAGACTACATCTCTTAACAAAATGACTATTCTAAAGTCCTATATATCTATCCTAATTTCTATGAAAGTTTCCAGTTCCTAATTCTAATATATAAAGCTGATTAGCTTTCTAATGCAAACTGTAAATGTACTAAGGCCAAAACCATGATAGTAGAAAATGGAGACAATGAAATTTCTAAAGTTAACTATATTCTTATTAAACCTAAAAATATCATGATTGATTATGCTTGAACTAACCATGATTCCTTGATGTAGTATGACCTATTCTACAATACCTTCTATGAATAAAATAAATTCAATTTCTATAATAATTAGAAAAAAGACCTTACATTAACTGTAGCTAAAGCCAGCCTAAAAGAATGCAGCCCAGTCCAAAGTATGCACTGGGCTCTCAGGAATGTGGCCCAGCCCAAACTCTGTGCTGGGCCACTCTTGATAATCATCCAAACCATTGAAAAGCTGAAAACAGCTCTCCATAAGTATATACTAATTCTACAAATATTCTTTTAAATCTTATAAAGAAGCTTGTACCATATAAAAGTCTCCCAAATGTGACCTGAATTTGAATTATATCCAATACCTAAGCCTAAACCACAGTTTATGGGAAACAGGAACAATGGGTTTCTAGAGTGAGCTATGCCTGTCACAGTTGCAGAGCCTTCAGCTTAGGCCAGCAGAGTTCCTTTAGGTTGTTTTTGTGCTGCATGGCAAAAGGGGGAGGAAAATGGGGTCTACGGCTCCTGAACACGTCATAGCAATCTCGGGGTCCATGGCCCTCCCTGATCCCTAACGCTCAGTGGGCCTCTGTGGCCGGCTCCCAACATTCCATAATGGCTGCCTGAGTAACTGCACCTTCTTTGTGATGGGTATCCCAGTGATTGAACCTCCTTCATAATATGTGTCCCATTGATTAGGCCACCTCTGTGATTGCTGGCAGTGACTGGCCATAATAAATGGTGAGTGTCCCAGTAATTAGCTCTCCTCTGTGATGGTTGTCAAGGTGACTGAGCCTCCTCCCAGATTGGTGCCTCAATGACTGACCATGATATGTGATGGGTTCCCCAGTGACTAACCATATTCTATGATGACTGTCATGGGTCTTCTTTAATATTGGTGCCAAGTGACTATAGCTCTCCTGTGTGATGGGTGTCCAGTAACTGGGCCTCCTGTATAATTGGTCTCTCAGTGACTAGTCCTCTTCTGTGATAGGTTTCCCATTGACTTGCTCTCCTCTGTAATGTGTGTTTCAGTGACTGGCTCACCTCAGTGATAGTTGCTCCAGTGACTGGACCTCATCTATAATGGGTACCCCAGTGATAGGTCCTCTTCTGTGAAAAATTCCCCAGTGACTAATCCTCCTTTGTAATAGGTACCACACTGATTTCACCTCTTCTTTGATGGTTGCTTTACTAACTGGAAACAAATGTTTGCCTCATTGACTGAGTCCCTCCTAATGGATGCCTCCCTGGCTGACTCTTCTCTGTGGTGGGTGTGCTAATGTCTT
>NW_007258091.1:209959-297414 GCF_000164805.1 Carlito syrichta | reverse complement strand
CCAGTCAATGAGATTGCAACATAATGGGGTTCCCCATGACTAGCTCACCTCTGTGATAGGTGTCCCAGTGACTGGCCGTCCTCAAAAATCGGTGCCCCAGTGAATTGCTTTTCTCTGTTACCTATGCCTTACTACCTGCTCCTCCTTTGTAATGGGATTCCCAATGATTGACCTTAATTTTTTTTTTTGAGTTGGAGTCTCACTCTGTCACCCAGACTGGAGTGCAGTGGCTGCTCCCGGCCACTGCAGCCTCGAACTGCTGGGCTCTGGTGATCCTTCTGCCTCACCCTTCCAAGTAGCTGGAATTACAGAAATGTGCTACCACACCCGGCTGATTTTTTGATTTGTTGTAGAGATGAGGTCTCACTGCCCAGGCGGGTCTCGAACCTGCAGGCTCAGGCAATCCACTCCCCTCAGCCTCCCAAAGAAGTGAGATTACAGGCTGAGCCACCGAGCCTGGCTGACCTTAATACTTAATGAGTGCCCTAGTGACCAGTCCTCCTCTGTGGAGGGTGTCCCAGTGACTGGCACACCTCTCAGATTAGTGCCCCAGTGATTGGCCCTTATCTATAATCAATGCATTACTGACTGGCCTTCTTTTGTGATTGTGACCCTAGTGTCTGACCTTCTTCTGTGATGTGTTTCCAGTGAATGGCTCTCCTCTGTGATGGTTGCCCTAGTGACTGAACCTCCAGTATAGTGGGTACCCCAGTGACTGGTTCTCCTTTAGGATGAGTTGACCAGTGAGTAGGCCTCCTCTGAAATCTGTTCCCCAGTTATTAGGTCACCTCTATGATTAGTCTCACAGTGATTGGCCTTCATATATGATGTAAGGTCCAATGAATAACCCTCCTCTATTATTGTTGTCACAGTCTCTGGGCCTCCTCTATAATTGATGCCCTAGTGACTAGACCTCATTTGTGATGGTTGAATTAGTTACTGGGCCTCCTACTAATGGGATCCCCAGTGACTGGGCCTCCTCTCTAATGGATGTCTTAGTGAATGGACATCTTCTTTAATATGCCCCATTGACTGGGCCTCCAATGTGACTAGGACACCCATTGACTGGGCCTCCAATGTGACTGGCTTTCCTTCAAATTGTGTGCCCCAGTGACTAGCTCTCCTCTGGAATAAGTGTTTGAGAAAATGGACCTCCAGCATATTTGGAGTCCCAGGGACATAATTTCCCCCATGACTGGTGCCCCAGTGGTTGGTTCCCCTTGGTGATGGTTGCACCAGGTACAGGACCTCATCTGTAATGTGTGTCCCAGTGACAGTTCTTCTCCTGTGAATAATTCTCCAGTGACTGATCCTCCTCTGTGATGAGTATCACACTGATTTTTCCTCCTTTGTGATGAATGCCCAACTATCTGGCCCTCCTCTATGTTCAGAGTCCCATTAACTGATTCCCTGCTAATGGTTGCCCAAGTGAGTGGCCATCCTCTGTGATGGGTGACTTAGTGACTGGCCATCGTCTGTGATTGGTGCTTCATTGAGTTGTTCTTGTCCATCGTTTGTGATTGGTGCTCCAGGGACTGACTCACTTCTCTGATGGGTGCCTAAGTAACCAGATCCCTTTTGTGATGGGCATCACAATGGTTGCCTCTCTTCTGTGATAAGTACCTATGTAAGTAGACTTACTCTGTTTTTTATGCACCAGTCACTCGCCCTTTTCCATAATATGTGACCCAGTAACGGTATTCTAATATGATGGGTGGCCCAGTCCTCCTCTGGGATGTGTACCCCAGTGACTCATCCTCTTCTGTGATCAAAGCCCCAGTGGTGTGCTTTGAAGGATGCTCTAATGACTAGTCTTCCTCTGTGATGGGTGACCCAGTGCCTGGGCCTCCTTTATAATGGGTGACCCCGTGACTAGGCCTTCTCTATGTTTGGTGGCAGTGACTTTTGCTTCTTTACAATGGGTGTCCCACTTACTAGGCCTCAACAATTATGGGTGCCCCAATGAGTAGCCCTCATTTGTGATTGTGGTTACTGTGACAGACTCTCTAGTGTGATAGGTGCCACAGTAACTGGACATCATCTGTAATGGGAGTCACAGAGACTGACACTTCTCCATCATTGGAGCTCCAGTGACTGGACTTCCATTGTGATTGGTGTCCCATTGACTGCTTCACCTCTGTGATGGCTACTCTATTGACTGGACATCTTGTTTGATGGGTGCCCCAGTGAGTGACCCATTTCTGTGATGAGTATCCCAATGGCTGGTCCTCCTTGGTGCTGGTTGGCCCAGTGACCTGCCCTCCTCTATTATCAGTGCCAGTGACTACTCGTTCTCTGTTGGCATCCCAGTAAATATCTCTTCTGTTAGTTGTGCTACTGTGAGACTGCTATGCCTCTGAGATGAGTGTTCCAGTTTCTAGTCCTCCTACTTATGAGTGAACAAGTGACTGTCCCTCCTCTGTGATGGCTGCCTCAGTAACTGAACCTCCTCTGTGATAAATTCCTTAGTGACTGGCCATCTTTAATGAATGCTGTCCCAGTGACTGACCTCCTCTGTGAGGGGTATCCTACTGATGGACTCTCCTTTGTTATGCATACCCAAGTGATTGGCTGTCATCTTTGATGAGTGTCAAAGTGACTGGCTTTCTTCTGTGATGGGTGTACCAGTGACTATCCTTCTGTTATGGTTGCCCCAGTGACATGCCTTCCTTCATAAGGGGATGCCCGAGACTGACCTTTTTCTGTGATTGGAGTCCTTGCAACCGGGTCTCCTCCATATTTGGTGCCTCTGTGAGTAGTCCACATTTGTGATGGGTGGCCCAGTGACTGGTTCTCCTCTATACTGGATACCCCAGTTACAGGGTCTCCTTTGTGATGAGTGCATCAGTGTAGAACTCTCTTCTTTGATGGTTGTTCAAATACTGGTTCTCTGTGATGGGTGACCCAGTTACAGGACCTGCTCTGTGATGGATGCACCAATGAGTGGACCTCCTCTGTGATTGGTGCCCTAGTGTCTGAGCCCCCTCTGGTATAGTTTTCTCAGTTACTATCCCCACGCTTTGATGGCTATCTCAGTGACAAGCACTTCTCTGTGATGAGAACCACATTGACTTAGCCTCCTCTACGATGGTTGCCTTAGTTACTGCCCCTCCTTTGTGATCAGAGACCCAATGGCTAAGTCCTTCTGATGGGTTCCACAGTGACTGACCCTCCTCTATGCTGAGTTCCTCACCGACTGGCCGTCATCTATGATGGGTGCCTTGGTGCCTGGCTCTCCTTTGTGATGTGTACTCCACTGAATTTCTCCCCTCTGTGATGTGTGCTCTAGTGACTGGCTCTCCTCTATGATGGTTGTCCCAGTGATTTACTCTTGTCTCTGATGGGTGCCCCAGTGAGTTGCCCTCTTCTGTGATGAGTGCCTCAGTGACTTACCCTCCTTTATAATATGTACTCCAGTAACCGGCATGCCTCAGTGATGGGTGCACCAGTGAGTGACTCTCCTCTGTAGTTTGTTCCCCATTTCTGGTTCTCATCAGTGAAGTGTATACCTGGGATTAACTCCCCTCTCCAGTGTTTTTCCCAGTGATGGTGCCTTCTTTATAATGTGTGCCTCAAGAATGCCTTTTCTCTGTTATGGGTGCCACTGTAACTGGGTTTCCTCTATGATGGGTTCCTCAGCAACTGGTGCTTCATAATGGTTTCCCCAGTGATTAACCCTTCTCTGTGATGGGTGTCACACTTACTCGGCCTCCTCTAATGAGTTCCCCAGTGACTACCCCTCTTTGTGATGGGTGTCCCTATGACTTTCCCTCCTGTGTAATGGGTGCCCCATGTTTGGCTTACATCTGTGATGATTGTCATTGTGAGTGACAGGCATTCATCTCTGATTAGAGCACCAGTGAGCGGTCTTCTTCATTGATAGGTGCCACAGTGATTGGTCCTCCTCCATAATGCATGCCCCAGTGACTGGCACTCCTCTGTGTTGGGTACCCCAGTGAGTTGTCTTCCTCTGTGATAGGTGTCCCAGTGAGTGGTTCTTTTCTTGTATAGTATCCACATGAATGGCTCTCATCTTTAATGAACATCCTAGTGACTAGCCTGCCACTCTGATGTGTTTCCTAGTAACAGGCTTTCCTCAGTGTTTGTTTCCCCTATGACTGGGCTTCCTCCATAATGGGTGTCTCAGTGACTGACCCTCTTCTGTGGTGAGTGCCCCACTGACTGGTAATACTCTCATCTTTTTGCTCCATTGACATGTCTTTCTGTCATCAGTGCCCCAGTGATTGCACCTGTTCCCTAATGGCTGCCTCATAGACTGGCCCTCCTCCATTATGATGCCACAGTGACTGGTTATTTTTTATGATGGTGCCCCAGTGATTAGCTTTTCTCCATAATGTTTGTCCCTGTGACTAATCATCCTCTATGTTTTGTGTCCTACTTACTGGGCCTTCATCATAATGGGTGCTGCAACAATTGGACCTTTTTCTTTATCATGGGTTTCCCAGTAACTGTCCTCCTCCATAATGTGCACCCCAGTGATTTGGTGGCCTGATGACTGGTCTTCATATATGATGGTAGTCCCAGTGAATAACACTTCTCCATGATGAGTGTTCCTGTTACTGTGCCTCCTCTGTGATGGGTACCCTAATTACTAGGTCTTTTCTGTGATTGAGGTTCAAGTGACTGGCTCACCTCCATGATAGGTGAATCCATGACTGGCCGTCCTCTGTGTTGGGTGCCTCCTTGACTGGTCCTCCTATGTGATTGGTGCCCCAGTGACTGACTTTTTAGTAATTGGTGCCCGAGTTACTGGACCTCCTCTGTGTTGAGTACCCACTGACTGCACCTCTACTGTGATGGGAGTCCAAATGCCTAGCCTCTTCTTTGATGAATGCCACTGTGATTGACTTTCCTCTGTGATGGTTGCACCAGTGACTGATTCTCCTCTCTGATGAGTGTCTCAGTTACTATCTCTTTTCTTTGAGAGGCTCCCTATTGATTAGCCTTCTTCTGTGATGGATGTCTCAGTGACTGGTCCTCCTACATAATGAGTGCCCATGTGACAAGTTCTCCTATGCAATAGTCCCAGTGATTAGTACTCTTCCTTATTGTGTTCCTGAGTAACTAGGCCACCTCTATGAACGGTGTCCCAATGACTAGCACTCCTCCAAAATGTGTGTTCCAGTTACTCTTTCTCTTCTGTGTTGGGTGTTCTAGAGCTTGGCCGGCCTCCGTGAGGGATGCCTCAGTTATTGGCCCTCGTTCTAGTTGGTGACCCCGTAACTGGGTCTCATCTGTGATGGATCTCACTTACTCTTTCTCGTTTTATGACTGCACCAGTGACTGACTAGCTTCTGAGATGACTACCCCGAGGATTATCTTTCTGTAATTGGTACCCAATTGATTGTTCCTCCTCTGTGACTCAGGCTCCTGTGATAGTCCTCATCCATAATGTGTGCTTCATTAACTAGCACTTTTTTGTGATGGGTGTCCTAGTGATTACCCTACTCTGTGATTGCTGCCACCAGTAAGAGGTCCTCCTCCACAATGGAAAAACCAGTCACTGACTTTACTCTCTGATGTGTACCTCAGTTACTAGCCCTACTCTGTTTTGGGTGCCCCAGTGAATGGCCCGCCTTCATAATGGAAACCCACTGACTGGTTCTGATCTGTGATGTGTTCAAGACTGACTAACTCTCCACAGTGCTGGCAGCCCTGGTGACTGGTTCCCCTCCATTAAGGGAGTACCAGTTATTGGGTCTCCTCTGTGATGTGTGTTTCAGTGGCTAGTTCTCCTCTGTGATAGGTGCCTCAGTGACTAGCTCTTCTTTGTGATGGGCGCCCCAGTGTCTAGGCCACATTTTAATGAGTGCGTCAATGACTGGACTTCCTCTATATTCTGTTCCCCACTGCCTAGACTTCTCTCTTAACGGGTGCCCCAGTGACTCAACTTCTTTATAATGGGTGCCTCAATGACTGGTTTCTGTAATGGGTGTACCAGTGACTGGTCATCCTCTGTGATGGAGCCCCCATAACTGGCCTTCCTCTGAGATGGGTGCCCCATTGACTGGGCCTCCTCTGTCATAAATGTCTCAGTGATTAGACCGTTTATGTAATGCATAACCTAGCGACTGGGCCACTTCTGTGATGGGTACACCAGTGACTATCCCTCCTTTTCAATGGATGCTGCAGTGACTAAGTCTGCTCTGTGAGGTGTGTCCCAGTGACTGGTCTTCCTATGTGATTGGTGACCAATTGACTGGCCCTTTCCCTAATGGGTGACCCAGTGCCTGGGCCTCTTCTGTAATGGATCCCTCATTGACTGGACCTCTTCTTTGATGGGTTCCTCAGTGACTGTCTCCTCAGGGAGAGTTGCCCCAGTGACCGGTTGTCCTCTGTGTTGGTCGTTCCAGTAACTAGCTCTTATTTATGATGAGCAACAGAGGGACAAGCCTTTTTGTGATGGGTGAACCAGTGACAGGAAGCCCTCTATAATGGGTACCCAAATGACTTGCAGTCCTTTTTGGGTGTACCTGTGATTGACCTTTCTCTGTGTTGGTGTCCCAGTGACTTCTTTTCTTCTGTAATGGGTGCCCCAGTTACTAGCTCACTTCCATCATGGGTTTCTTAGTAGGAGGTTCTCCTCTACAATGGGTGCCCCAGTGACTGATTTTGCTTTGTGTTGGGTGATGTGGGGACTGAGACTGCTCTATAAGTTTTGTACCAGTGACTGACCCTCTTCAGTAGTGAGTGCCCCAGTGACTATCTCTCTGCTGTGATTGATGCCTTACTGACTGGACCTCCTCTGTGATGAGTGTTTCAAAGACTGTGCCTCTTCTATAATGGATGCCTCAATGACTGGCTTTCCTTTGTGGTCAGTGAAACAGTCACTGGCTCTCTTTTGTGATGAGTACCACGGTTATTGGCCCTCTTCCATAATTGAAGTCCCAGTGATTGACCTTCAACTGTGATGGTGTCTAGTAGAGTGGTACTCCTCCATAATAGTTTTCCCACTGACTGAGTCTCCTCTATATTTGGCGCCACAGTAACTGGGCCTCTTCTGTGATTGGATCCCCAGTATCTGACTCTCCTATATAAGTAGTCCCCAGTGACTGGTCTTTATCTGTGATGGATATCTCAGTGACTGGTCTCCTCTGTGTTAGGTAACCAGTGACTGGTCCTCCACTGTGATAGGTGTCCCAGTGATTTGTCTCCGCTTTGATGGATGTTCCAATAACTCTACCACCTCTGTGAGAGGTAGCTCAGTGACTGGCCCCTCTCCAAAATGGGTACCAAATATAACTATCCCTTTTCTGTGATTGGTGCCCTAGTGACTAGCTCGCTTCTGTGATGGGTGTCTCAGTGATTGGCCCTCCTCTGTGATAAGTGTCTCACTGATTGCCTGATTTCTGTGATGGGTTTCTCAGTGACTGGCTATTCTCTGTGATGGTTGCCCCAGCTCCTGGCTCCTTCTTTGAGAAGTGTCCCAGTGAATAGCTCACCTCTGTCATGGATGTCCCAGTGATTGACTCTCTTCTGTGATGATTGAACCGGAATTATCTTTTTTCTGTGATGAGTGTCCAATTGACTTTCCCTCCTCTGTGATTTGCACTCCAGTTGCAAGGCCTTCTCTATAATGGATGCTCCAGTGATTAACCATCTTTTATGTTTGGTGCTTTAGTGACTGGACCTATTCTGTGATCGTTGCCCCAGTCACTGGCCCTCCTCCATAATTGGAGCCCCAGTGACTGGTTTTCCTCTGTGATGTGTACCTCAGTGACTAGATGTGTTCTGTAATGGGTGCCCCAGTGACTGGTCCTCCTCTGTGATGACTGCCTCTATGACTGGCCCTCCTTTATAAGGGGAGCCTCAGTGAATGTTTCTCCTCTGTGATGTGCTCTTCAGTGATTAGGTCTCCTCAGTGATAGGTGGTTCAGTTACTACCTCTCCTCTATGATAGACCCCTCAGTGTCTGGGTCTTCTCTGTAATGGGTGCTACAGTGACTGGATCTCCTACATATTCAGTTCCTCACTGACTGGCACTACTTCATAATGGGAGCCCCAGTGACTGCCTGTCCTCTGTGATTGGTGCATCAGTGGTTGACTCTCCTCTGTGAGGGGTACACCAGTGATTAGCCCTCCTCTATAATGGCTGATTTTTGACTGACCCTCCTGTGAGGTGAGTGCACCATTAACTGGGACTCCTTTGTCATGATGCCTCGATGACTAGTCTTCCTCTGTGATGGGTGCCCCAGTGAATAGCCCACCCTCTGATGGGTGCCAACGTGGCTAGGTTTTCTCTGTGAGGGATGCCCCAGGGACTGGCCCTCCTATGTTATTGGTGCCCCATTGACTGACCCTCTCCCTGATGGGTGCCCCAGTGAGTGACCCTTCTCTGTGATGGATGCCCCAGTGATTGGCTTTCTTCTGTGATGGGTGCCTCATTGACTGGCTCTCCCAGTGAATGTTATCCCTTTGTAATGTGTGCCCCAGCGACCTACAATTTTCTGTGGTGGGTGGCCCAGTGACTAGCTTTACTCTGTGATCACTGCATCAGCTACTGGGTCTCCTACAAAATGGGTACGCCAGTAAATAGACTTCCTCTTTGATGGGTGCCCCAGTGACTGGCCTTCTTCTGTGATGTTTACCCCAGTGACTGAAACTCTTCTGTGATTAATGTCCGAGTGAAGAGCCCTCTTCCACAACGGGTACCCTAGTAATTAACCTCCTTTGGATGGGTGTTCCACTGACTGGCGCACCTCTGTGATGGGTGCCCCAGTGACATTCTATCTTCTCTGATGGGTTACACAGTGATTATCCTTCCTCTGTATTGGTTAACCCAGTCACCAACCCTCCTTTATGATTGCTACCCTGTAATTGATCCACATCTGTTAAGAGGGTATAAGTGATTGGCTCTCCTTGTTATGGGTGCCCTATTGACTGACCCTTCTCTCGGAAGAGTGCCCCAATGACTGGTCCTCCTCTGTGATGCATGGCCCAACGACTGGCTGTCTTCTCTGATGGCTGTCCCAGCGACAGGCCCTCATCTGTAATGGGTGCATTAGTGATGACACCTCACATTTTAAGGGTTGCCCAATGACTAGCCCTCCTCTCTGATGGTTGCCATAGTGACTGGCCATTCTCTGTGATTCATGTCCAAGCACCTAGAACTCCTTCATAATCAGTGTCCCAGTCAATAACACTAGTTTGTGATGGGTGTCCCAGAAATTAGCTTGACTCTGTGATGTATGCCCCAATGACTTGTCATCCTCTCTGATGGGTTTCTCCTTTACTTGTCCTCCTCCATAATGAGTTGACTAATGACTGTTCTTTCTCTGTGATAATGCCACAATGAAAATCCCTCATATGTGATGGGAGTCCTAGAGACTTGGCCTCCTCTGTGATGTGTACCTTTGTTGCTGGCCCTCCTTTGTGATGGGTGCCAAAATGAATGACTCTGCTGTGCCCTGGTGACAATTCCTCCTCTGTTATGGGTGTCCCAGTTTTCAGTTCCCCACTTTGATGGGTGCCCCAGTAACTGACCATCTTCTGTGATGGCTGATTCAATGATAGGCTCTTTTCTGTGATGATGTCCCAGTGACTAGGTCTGATCTGTGAGGTTTGCCCCCGCAATCCATCTTCTCCTATAATGGTTGCCCCAGTGACTGAAATATCTCTGATATTTTCCTCAGTGACTGAGTCTGCTCTGGGATCAGTGCTCTAGTGACTGTCCCTTATCTATGGTGCATGTCCCAGTGATAAGCCCTCATTATTATCAGTGTTGCATTGACTTGCCCTTTCCCTAAAGGGGACCCATGTGACTTTCCCGCCTCTGTGATGGATGTCTCAGTAACTGGACCTCCTTCATAATGAGTGACCTGTGAATCACCTTCCTTGGTGACAGATGCCCCAGTTATTAGTTGTTATCTGTGATGGTTGTTCCATTAACTGGCTTTCTTCTATGATGAGTGACACAGTGATTTGGCTTTTTCTGTGATGGGTACCTCAGTGACAGGTCCTCCTCTATAATGAGTGCCTTAATGACCAGCACTCCTGCACTTCTCCAAAACGGTTGCCCCATTAACTGGCCCTCCTCTCCAATCTATGGCCCATTGACTGGCCCTGCTTAGTTATGGGTGCCTCAGGGACCGAAACTCCTCTGTGATTTTTGTGCCACTGACTGGCCGTCCCCAGTGATTAACCCTCATTTGTGTTGTGTGCCTCACTGACTGGTTCTCCTCTGGGATCTATGCTTCAGTGACTGTCTTTCCTCCATAATGGGTGACACAGTAACTAGTCCCACTCTGTGATTGGTGCTCTAATAACTGGTTCTTTTCTGTGATGGGTGACCCACTGACTTACTCTATTCAGTGATGGATTCCACCAGAAGGGAACTTATCTATAATATGTGCAACAGTGATTGGCCCTCTTCTGTGATAGATACCCGAGTGACTGACCATCCTCTGTGATAGCCAGTAACTGATCCTTCTCTGAGATGACTGTTCCAGTGACTACTTTTCATCTGTGATTGCTACCCCAGTGACTTGGTCTCCTATAACATGGGTGCCCCAGGGAATATTTCTTCTCTATAATTGGTGCTCCATTTACTAGCCCTACTTTGTGCTGAATGTCCCAGTGACTGGCCCAACTCTGTGATGGACACTCCAGTTACTGACCCTCCTCCATAATGGAGCCCCAATGACTGGCACTTTTCTGTGACCAGTGCCAAAATGACAAGGTATCAATATTTTAGGTGTCCTAGTGGCTAAACCTCTCTGTGACTCATGCCTTTGTGATCGGCTCTCTTCTCTAATGGGTGCCACAGTGACTGACCCTGTTCTGTGATGTGTGCCCCATTGAGTGCCCTCATCTGAGAAGTGTGCCAGTGACTGACCCTCCTCTGTGATGGGTGACCAAATTACAGGTCATATTCTGTGATGGGTGCCTAATTGACTGTGTCTTTTCTATGTTTAATGTCTCATTGATGGATGCTCCTCTGTGATCAGTGATCCAGTGACTGGATCTTTGTTACAGGAGTTCCAGTGACTGGTCCTCATCTGTGATGGGTATCCCAGAAACAGCCCCTTTTATATGATCACTGCCCCATGTTTGGTTCACCTTCTAATGGGTACCACAGTACCCTCTGTGATGAGTACCTCACTGACTGTGCCTACTCTGTGATAAGTGTGTCAAGGACTTTGTCTCATCTTTGTTGGCTGTCAGGTGACTAGCTCTCCTCTGTGATGGGTGTTACAGTCACTGGTTCTCCACCATAATGGATGCCCCAGTATCAGGGTCTCCACAATGATTAATACCAAAATGACTGACCCTTCTCTATGATTGGAGCCACAGTGAAAAACACTCTTCTCTGATGTATGTTCTAGTAATTGGGTCTCCTCAGTAATGAATGCCTTAGTGACAGACCTCTTGTTTAATAGTTATCCCAGTGACTGGATCTCCTCTGAGATGGATGTCTCAGTGACTAACCCTCTTCTCTGATTGGTGTCCCAGTTTCTTGCTCGTGTCTGTGATAAGTTCCCTAGTTACCAGCCCTTCTTTCTGATAGGTGCCCAAATATCTGACTCTCTTTGTGATGAGTTCCCCAGTTACTAGCTATACCCTCTGACAGTTGTCCCAATGACAGGTCTTCCTCTGTGATCAGTGCTGCAGTGACTGACTCTTCTCCTATTGGATGCCTCCGTGACTGGGCCTCCTCTATGATGGGTCCCTCAGTGACTGATCCTCCTTTGTGATCAATGCCCCAGTAACTGTGCCACCAAATACCTGCCTTACTGACTGGTCCTCCACTGGGAAGGGTGCCTCTGTAACTGGGCCTCCTTTGAGATGAGTGCCTCCGTGACTGGCTCATTTATGTGATGATTGATCCGGTGACTTGCCTTCTTCCTAATGCATGCTCCAGTGACTGGGACTACATTGGAATGGGTGCCTCAGTGACAATCCCAAATCTGTCATGGATGCCTCAGTGACTGGAACTCCTCTGGGATGGGTACTTGAGTGTCTGGTCCTCCTCTGTGATGGGTGCCTCAGTGACTAGCTCTCTACTGTGATGGTGCCCAAGTGATTACTTCTTCTCTGTGATGGATGCCCCAGTCTCTAGTTCTGTTCTCTGATTGATGCCACAGTGATTGCATCATCTCTGTGATATTTGTCCCAGTGACTACTGGCTCTCCTCTGTTATTGGTTCCCCAGGAAGTAGGCTTTATCTGTGATTGGCGCCCCAGTAACTGTCCCTACTTTATAATGGTGCGCCATGATTTTAATGCTTCTGTGATGAGTGCCCTAGTGACTGATTTTCTTCTGTATTCAATTTCCAGGTGACTGTCCTTCTTTTGTGATTCAAGCCCCCATGACTCTCCATGATCTATAATGAGTACACTAGTGTTGAATGCTGCTCAATCATGGGAGCTCCAGTGACTTGATTCCTCTATTATGCATGCCCCAGTACTGGCCCTCCTATCTGATGGGTGTCCCAGTCACTAGCCCTCCTCTGGATTGGTGCCTCAGTGATTAGTCCTCCTCTGAGATGGTGATGCTGCCCTAGTGACTTGGTCTCCTACAATATGGGTGCCCTAGCGAATATTCCTTCTCTATAATTGGTGCTCCAGTGAGTAGCAGTGACTGACTCTCCTGTGCTGATACCCCAGTGATGATTTCTCCTATGTGATGGATTCCTCAGTTAGTGCCCCAATAACTGCCTCTCCTCTGTAAGGGTTGTCCCAGTGATTTTCTGCCTGTCTGATGGATCCACAATAAGTAGCCTTCTTCTGTGTTGGGTGTCCCAGTGCCTGTATCTCCTATGCCTGGATCTCCTATATAATATGTGCTTCTGTGACTGGTACTCCTTTGTGATGGGTGACTCAATGAGTGGACCTTATCTGTGAAGGGAGCCCCCGTGATTGGTCCTTCCTTGTAATCGGTGTGTCAGTGACTCTACCTCCTTCATAATGGGTGCTCCATTGACCAACCCACCTTTGAGACAGGTTTTCCAGTGACTTGGCCTCCTCCATCATGTGTGCTCCAGTGACTGGTCCATCCTATGATTCACGTCTCAGTGACTGGTCTGCATATATGATGGATTTGCCATTGTCTCTGCTATGGGTATTACAGAGACTTGACCTCCAGAGACTGACCTCCTCTGTGATTGACACTGGAGTGATTAGCCCTCTTCTGTGATGTGTGGCCTAGTAACTGGCTCTTCTGCAAAATATGTGTTCCAGTGCCCAGTCATCCTTGCTGAAGGATACCCCATTTCTGGGGCTCCTCCATAATTCGTTTCCCAGTTACTTGGTCTTCTCTATCATAGGTGATTCATTGCCTGGGACTCCTCTGTGTTGGTGCCCCAGTGATGTGCTGTCCTCCAAATTGGGTTCCTGAGTGACTAGCCCTCCTCTTTATTGTGTGTTCCAGTAAGTGGACCTCCTCCATAATTGGTGTCCCAGTGACTAGCCTTCCTCTGTGATAAGTACCCAAGTGACTGATTTACCTCTGTGATGGGTGTCCCAGGAACTGGATCTCCTCTGTGATAGATGCTCCAATACCGGGCCTTCTCTACACTAAGTGCCCCAGTGCCTGGCCCTTTTATTGGTGTCCTAGTAACGGGGTCTCCTATGTGAAAAATATCTTAGTGACTGATCTTTCTCTGTGATAGGTATTCCAGTATCTAGCTTGCCTTTGTGATTGCTTCCCCAGGGACTGGATTTCCTACATAACGCGTGGCTCACTGGCTAACCCTACTCCATTTTGCGTGCCCACTGACTGTAACTGCTCAGTGATTTATTTACCATTGACTGTCCATCCTCCATAATTGATGCCCTAGTAAGTAGCCCTCTAAAGCGATGGGATTCCCATTAACTGGTTCTCCTCCATATTGGAGGCCCCAGTTACAAGACCCCCTTTATGATGCATGTCACAGTGACTGGCCCTCTTGATTGAGGGGTGCTCCTATAATTTTCCCTCCTCTCTGATGGTTGTCCAAGTGACTGGTCTTCTCCATAATGGATGCCTCAGTGACTGGTCCTTCTTTGTTATAATTGCCACAGTGACTGTCCTTTCTCTCTGTGCAAGTCCCAGTGACTAGCAGTCCTCTGTGAGGGGTAACTATGACTGGCCAACTTCTACAATGGGTGCCCCAATGACTTGTGATCCTCTGTTATGGGAACCCCAGCGATTGGACCACTTCTGTGATAACTCTCCCAATGACTGGCCCTCCTCTGTGATGGACTACTCCTCTGTAATGGGTGCTCCAATGACTGGGCCTCCTCTATGATCATAGAGGCCCCAGTCTCTGTCAGTCACCTGTTATAGGTACTGCAATGACTACTTGTGTCTCATTTACTGGGACTTAATCAGTGCTACAGTGACTGGCTCTTTTCTGTAATTGGTGCCCAAGGACTAGCCCTGCTTTGTGAAAGTTTCCCCAGTGACTTGGCTTCTCTCTGTTGTGTGCCCCAATGGCTGGCCATTCAATGTTATGGATGCCCCAATGTCCAGTGACTGGCTCTCTTCTGTAATTGGTGCACTCGTGACTGGACTTCTTAGTGAAAGGTACCCCAGTGACTTGGCTTCTTTCTCTTGTGTGCCCCAATGACTGTTCACCCAATTTTGGGGTGCCCCAGTGATTGACTTCCCTTTGTGATGTGTTTCCCAGATACAGGCTTTCCTCTATGATGAGTGTCCCACTAAGAGTGTCTCTTCTCTGATATATTTACCAGTGTTAAGCTTTTATTCTGTGATAGGTGCCCCAGTGACTAGTCCTCCTTATAATAAATGTCTGAGTAACAGTTCCTCCTCTGCAATAGGAGAATCAGTGAATGGGCCCTCTCCATAATGTGTTTCCCAGTGATCAGCCCACCTCTATAATGGATACTTCAGTGACTGACCCTCCTCCTAAATGAGTGCTCCAGTGACTCACCTTCCTCTTTAGTGCTGTCCTAAGGACTGGCCCTTTTCTGTGATACATGACCCAGTGAAATGCCCTCCTCTGTGATTAGAACTCCAATGATTGATTTTCCTTGCAGTGGGTGACCCTCCTATGTCTGGCCCCATTTTGTGATAGGTGTCCCAGTGACCGGGCCTCCTCCATAGCATGTATCTCAATTACTGGGTCTCCCTTGTGATTGGGGCCCCAGTCACTGGCCTTCATATACAATGGGTGCCTCATCAATTAGCACTCTTCTATGATTGTTTTCACAATGTCTGGTCCTTCTTAAAAATTGTTTCCCAAGTGACTGGGTCTCTTATTTGATTGGTCAACCAATGACTCGCCGTCATCTGTGATGGGTGCTGCAGAAACTAGTCCTCTTCTGTGAAAGGTGTCCCAACAACTGTGCCTCCTCGAATATGGATGTCTCAATGACTAGCCTTCCTCTGTGATTGGTTTCCCAGTAAAAGGAACCCGTCTATAATGGATGCCTCAGTGACTGAACCTACCCTGTGATAGGTGTCTCAGTTATTGGCTTTCCTCCGTAATGAGTGTCCCGTTGACTGGGCATCCTCTGTGATTTCTGTCCCAGTGACAAGCCTTCTTCCCAATAGGGTCCCCCATTGGCTTGACTGCCTCTGTCATATGTGTTCCAGTAACTGGATCTTCTCCATAATTGCTATCTCAGTGAATAGTCCTCCTCTTTGTTGGGTACCCTAGTGGGGTACCTACTGACTCCTATCTCAGATGGGTGTCCCCGTGACTGGTTACCTATGTGATAGATGCCCCAGTGATTGGGTCTCCTCCATAACTGTTCAAGTGACTAGACCTCCTCTGTTATGGCTGCTGCTATAACTGTCTCTCTTGTGTGATAGATGTCCCAGTGTTAAGCACTCCTCTGATATAGATGCTCCACTGTGTTGACCTCCTCTACAATGGCTCCTCCAGGGGAGAGACCTCCTCTCTGATGGGTGCCCCACTAATTAGGCCTCCTCCACAGTGCTCTCAATTTATGGCATTCCTCTGTGTTGGGTTCCCAAGGGACTGGTCCTCCCCTATGATAAATGCTTATGATTGGTCATCTTCAGTGATGGGTATTACACTGACTTTGACTCCTTTGTGTTGGTTTCCCCAGTTACTAGACCTCTTCTGTGATTGGAGCCCCAGGTACTGAGCCCCTCCAATGATTGACCCTCCATTGTGATGGTTACCTCAGACATTGACCCTTGTCTGTAAAGCGTGCTTCAGTGACTGTCTCTCATTTGTGATGGTTGTCACAGTGACTTGTCCTCCTATGTGATGGATACTCCAGTGACTATCTTCTGTTATTGTTGTCTAATTGACTGTATCTCCTTTCTTATTGATGTCCCACTGGGTAAACTTCTGTGATGGATGCCCCAGTGTCTCATGCTCCTCTATTAATTGTGTCCCAGTGGTTGGCACTCTTCTGTAATGGATGCCTCAATAACTGGCCCTTTTTTTGTAAAGGGTGCACCAGTTACTAACCTTCTTTTGTGAACAGTGCCCCATTTACTGGCTTTCATTCATAATCAATGCGTTAGTGACTTACTTGCTGCTTTACAATGGGTGGCACAATGTCTGGCTCCCCTCTGATGTGTGTCACAGTGACTGGCTGTCTTCTGAAGTGGTTGCCGCAGGGACTGGCCCTCCTCTATATGGGGTTCCCAGTGACTGACTCTCCTCCATTATGAGTTACCCAGGGACTTGTATTCCTCTGTGATTGGTGCCTCAGTGACTGATATACCTCCATAATGATTGCCGCATCGCCTAGCCCTCCATTGTGATGGGTGTTCACAAGACTAACCATCCTGTGTGGTTGGTGCATCAGTGACTGCCCCTTCTCCATAATGGATGTCCAGGTGTGTTGGGAGCTGGCCATGGAGGCCTACTGAGCATTAGGGATCAGGAAGGGCCGCTAGAATGTGTTCAGGAGCAGTTTACCCATTCCCTCCCTCCTTTTCCATTTGTTACAAACTATCAAGAAAAGCTCTAGCTGGCTCTAACAGAAAACTCTGAGACTGGAACGAACACAGCTAACCTAGTAGTCTATTGTTCCCATTCTCCACAGCTTATGGTCTTTTGCTTTATCACAACTTAAGTTTGACTTTGAGTCACATTGAGGAGCCTTAGTGCAGGTCGCAAGTTTTCTTGATGTGACCCTTAGAAATTTATAGATATGGGTTTTAGAAAATAGTTTATATAGATTAAGAAAATTTAAGTAACCATTTTATTATAGAAGTATGGTTAGTTCCGTTTGATTTAAGGGAGGCCAGTGAAGTTTGAATTAGGCCAGCTGGTGCTAGGAGAGTGTAACCATAGCAGCAATTGTTTTAATAAAAACTAGTTTGAATTAGTACATAATAGTGTAAGTTAATAATTCACTATGGTGGTTTGGGGTTTAGACATTGAGTGATGTTAATTCAAGATGACGCAGTTGTAATACAATTAAGGGCACATAAGAAACTGGTTTGGGGAACATTAAGTTAGCATATGATACAAAAAGACAATTTGTGGTTGTTCTTCCTCATGTTCTTCCTTACATATGAGAGAACATTTGCTTGAGAGTGGGGGGTGTCCTTTGTGCACCTGAACCTGTTCATGTGAAAGGCACATGCTACCTTTTTTTTCTGTGATGATGACTTTGCAGAGTTTGGGAATAAAAGCCCTGAGATCACACCCATTAAACGGCTTCTGGTCACTTGGGCAGGAGTCCAGTCTCTTTCTTTCTCCCCTCTTCTCTTTCTTTCTCTTTCTCTTTCCAGAATAATCACCGACACTGCCACACCTTCCAAGGGACCACCTAAATCTATCTGCGGGGGCTGTCCCCCCACACCGGTGACTGACCTTCAGGATTTTTATTCCAGTGACTGGCTTTCCTCCGTGATGGGTGCCACAATGACTGGCCCTGCTTCCGTGGGTTCCCACATGACTTCCCCCCTCCATGACAGGTTCACTAGTGACTGGCCCTCCTGTGTGATGGGAGCCCTAGTGACTTGCCCTCATTTTTGAAGGCTGTCTCAGTGACAAGTCCTCTTCCACAATTGGTGACCCTGTGACTTGCCCAACTCTGTGATGGGTTAACAGAGCCTGGCCCTCCTACAAAATGGGTGCCCCAGTTACTGACCCTCCATTGTGATGGGTGCCCAAGTGACTGACATTTCTCTGTTAATGGTGTCCTAGTGACTTGCCATCTTTCATTATGGGTGTCCAAGTGACTCAGACTCTTCTATGATTGGTGCCCAGTAACTGGAATCCCTCCATAATTGTATATCCACTGACTAGTCCACTTCTCTGATGGGTGTTCCACTTATTGAGCCTCCTAATTTCTGGGCCCACTGATTGGGCCCATTGTGATGGATGTCCCCGTGACTGGGCCTCCTCCATAATGTGCATCTCAGTGATTGAGCCACCTCTGTGATAGATGCCCTAGTGACTGACCTACATATATGATGGTTGCCCTAGAGACTACCCCTTTCTTGTGATGGGGATGATAATAACCATTTTTCCTCCATAATGGGTGCCCCAGTGATTGTTCCTCCTCTGTGATTGGTTTACTAGTAACTAGTCACCATCTGTGAGGGGTGCCTTGGTGATGATCCATCTTCTATAACATGTGTCCTGGTAACTGGGCCTCCTCCATAATGTGTAGCCCAGTGACTAGAATTTCTCTGTTATGGGTACCTCAGTTTCCAGGGCTTGCATAATGGGTGCCCCAGTTAGAAGCCCTCTTCTTCAATGGTGACCTAGTGACTGGCCCTCCTTTGTAATACGTGATTCACTGACTTGGTTCCCTCTGTTACAGTGCCCAGTGACTGGCCATCCATCATAATGAGTTTCCCAGTGACTAGCCCTTCTCTGTGATGGGTGTTCCAGTAACTGGGCCTCCTCCATAATTGGTGTCCCAGTATCTAGCCCTATTCTGAGATGGGTGTCAGAGTGACTGGCCCTTCTTTGTGTTTGGTGCCTTAGTGACTGGTCTTCCTATGCGATAAGTTCTTCAGTTACTGTGCCTCCACTGTGATAGGTGTCCCAGTGACTAGCCCACCTTTGTAATGGGTACCAATAACTGGCCTTTTCCAAAATGAATGCCTCAGTGACTCACCCTCGTCAGTTATGACTGCAACATTGACTGGTCTTCCTTAATAATCAGGCCCCCAATGACCGTCCATTCTCCATTATGTGTGCCCCAGTGATGGGGCATACTCTGTGATTAGTGTTCAATGACTAGCCCTCCTCTGTCATGGGTGTTCCATTTACTGCCTCTCCTTTGATTACCCCATTTACTGGCCTTCCTTTGTGATGGTTGTCTCAGCAACTGGGCCTCCTCCATAATCTCTTTCCTGTGATTGGTGCCCCAGTAACTTTCTTTCATATATGATGTGTGCCCAAGTGACTAGTCCCAGTAACTAGGCCTCCTTCATAATGTGTGTCCTCGTGACTGGGTCTTCATTGTGATTAGTGTCCCAGTGACTGGATTTCATATATGAAGGAAGCCCCAGTGATTAGCACTTCTCTGCAACGAATGTAACAGTGACTTGTCATTCTCTATGATGGGTTCCCCAGTGACAGGGTTTTCTCTGTTTTTGGTGCCACATTAACTGGCCAACCTCCATGATGAATGTTCCAATTTCTGGACCTCCACCATAGTGTGTTCCTCAGTGCATTCCTATGTGATAGATGTTTTAGTGACTGGGACTCCTCCATAATAGGTGCTCCACTGATTGGAACTCCTCTGTAAATAATAGTACAGTGATTGGACCTCCTCGAAATTGGGTGCCCCAGTGTCTAACCCTCCTCTGTATGGATGTTTAAATAACTGAGCCTCCTCCATAATTTGTGACTCCTTGATTAGCTCTCGTCTGTGATTGGTGCCCCATGACTGCCTCTACTTTTTGATGGGTGTCCCAGTGACTTATTCTCCTTCTAGTGACTTGTTTCTCCAGTGTCAGGCCTCCTCTACAATACTTTTCCCAGGACTAACCCTCCTCTATGATGGGTGCCCTATGGACTATCACCTCTTTGTTAAAAATGTCCTAGTTACTTATCCTCCTAGGTAATGGATTTCCCAGTGACTATCTTTCTTCTGTGATTGCTGCCACCAGTGATTGGATCTCCAACATATTTGGTGCCACAGTGACTATCCCTTCTTGATTATGGGTGTCCAGTGACTCTAATTCCTCAGTGATTTGTTCCCAGTGATAAGCCATCTTTCATATTGGGTGCCGTATTGTTTAGCCCTCCTCCATCATGGGTGTCCCAGTTACTGGGTTTCCTTCATCTTCTGGCCCCAGTTACCAGCCCTCCTTTGTGATGGGTGTCTTAGTGACTGGTCAACCTTATTGATGGGTGTCCCAACGACTGATAATCCTTTGTAACAATTGTCCAAGTGACTGGACTCTTCCATTATTGCGTGCCCTGGTGACTGTCACTCCTCTGTTTTCAGTGCCACAGTGACTAACCCTCATTTTTTGTGTGTCCAAGCATTTTGTCTTCCTCTATAATGTGGAACCCTGTGATTATCCTGCTTCTGTAATGGGTGTCCCAGTTACTAGGCCTCCTCATTTTTGAGTGCCTTAGTGTCTAGTCCTCTTTTGTGGCAGATGTCCCACTGACTGGGCTTCCTTTGTGATGTGTGCCTCAGTGATTGACTCTTGTCTGTGATAGTGCCTGTGATTAGTCCTCTTCTGTGATGGATATCTAAGTGACTACTCAACCTCTCTTTGGATGCACCAGTTATAGGACTTCCTATGTGTTGGGTGCCCCAGTGCCTAGCTCTCATCTTGGATCATTTCCCCAGTTACTGAGCTTCCTCAGTGATGGATGCTTCAGACACTGGCCCTCCTCTGAGATCAATGCCCAAATGATTGTCCTCCGTTCAAATGGGTGTCCAGTTTCTGGCTATTTTCTGAGACTGGTTCCTCATTTACAAGTCTACCTCTGTGATGGGTGCCTCAGTGACAGGGCCTCCTTTTTAATGCACACCTTAGTGTCTGACCCTCCTTGATGGTGGGTGTCTCAGTGACTGCCACACCTCTGTAATAGGGTACTCACTGATTGTGCCTCCTCTGTGATTGGTGCGCCAGTGACTAGCCCTCCTACATGAAAGGTACCACACTGACAGTGCCTTCTCTATGATGGCTGTCCCAGTTACTAGGCCTCCTCTTGGATCAGAGCCTCAATGACTGAGTCTTTTCTAATGAATGCCCCTAGACTGGCTATTCTCTGTGTTGATTTTCTCTGTGACAGGCCCTTGTCTGTGATGTGTGTTCAGTGACTGGCTCTCCTTAGTGAAGGCTGCCACAGTGAGTACCTCTCCTCAGTGATGAGGTTCCCAGTGACTGGCTCTCCTTTTATGGTTGTCGCAGTGACTGGATCTCCTCCATAATGGGTGCCACAGTGATGGGCCCTTCTACATTATTGGTGACCCAGTGGCTACACCTTAGCTATAATTGGTTCTTCCGTGACTGGTGCTTCTCTGTAATGATGTCACAGTGACTTGCTCTTCTCTATGATTGGTGACCCAGTGATTGGCCCTCCTCTGTGATGGTTGCCACAGAGACAAGATCTCTTCTGTGATGTATGTGACAGTGACTAACTCTCCTCTGTAATGACTGCATCTGTGACTGACTTTCCTCCATGAACTGTGCCCTACAGATGGACTCTGCAGTGTGATGGTTGTCCCAGTGACTATTGCTCTTCCATAATTGGTGTCCCAGTGACTAGCTGACCTCTGTGATGGGTGAACAATGATCAGTTTTTCTTCAATATGGTTGCCCCAGTAACACACTCTTCTCTTTGATGGTTGTCCCTGTGACTGACTTTCCTCTTTAATTGGTGTCCCAGTTCCTGAGCCTACTCCAAATCAGTATCACCCCATGACTGGTTCTCCTCCATAATGGTTTCCCTCCTTTTTCAGGGGTGTTGCAGTGATTAGTTCTTTTATGATCAATGTCTTAATAATTATGCTTCCTCTAAAATGGGTGCCCCAGTGACTAGATTTTTGACTCTGATGGGTGCTCCAGTTTATGGTTTTCATCCATAAAGGGTTTCCCAGTCACAGGTACACCTCTGGGGTGATTGTTGCAGTGACTTGACCTCCTCCATACTGGGTGCCCCAGTCACTGGGCCTCCCCAGTGATTGGTGCTCCAATGATGGTCCATCCCCTGTGATGAGTGTCATATTGACTAGCCCTCATCTATAATGTGTGTCCTAGAAACTGGGCCTCCTCCAAAATGGATAACCCAGTCAATGACCATCCTCTATGATGGGTGTTCTAGTTTTGGGGACTTATTCACAATGTCGTCCCCAGTGACTGGTCCTTGTGATGAGTGTCCCAGTGACTGGGTCTCTTCCATAATAGGTGTACAATTAACTGGATTGTCAACTGTTTTTGGTGCCCCAGTGACTGAATTTCTTCAAATCCGGTGCCTTAGTGACTAGCGCTCTTCTGTGATGGGTGTCTCAGTGACCGGCCATTGTCTGTGACAGATGTACCTGGCACTGGGCATCCTCTATAAAAATGCCACAGCTACTGGTCCTCCTCTGTTAAACGTGTCGCAGTGACTGATCTTCCTCTGTAATATGTACCATACTGATTTTACCTCCTCTGTGGTGGCTGTCCCAGTTACTGGCCCCCGCTGTGATTTGTGACCATCCAAATTGGTATTCCAGTGACTGGCTGTCCTCTGTGATGACTGAGACTTTCCAAATATGTTTTCAAGTGACTGGCTGTCCTCTGTGATGAGTGTCCCAGTGATTGGCTTTCTGCTGTGATAGATGCCCCAATTGGTAGACTCCTACTGTGATGAGTGTCCCAGTGACTAACCCTCGTTTGTAATGGATGCACTAGTGACAAGCACTCCTTTGTGATTAGTATCCTAATGTCTGACTTTCCTCTGTGATGTTTCCCAGTGATTGGCTCTCCTCTATGATGCATGCCCTGTGACTGGTTCTCCCCTGCAAGGAGTGTCACAGTGGCTGGCTCTCTACTGTGATGGGTGCAGCAGTGATTAACCTTCTTCTGTGATGATTGACCCTGAGACTGACCTTTCATTATGTGGAAGGTGCAGTGGCTGTCCTTTCTCTGAAATGGTAGTCCCAGTGACATTGAGCCCTCCATAAAGGGAGCTCCTGTAACTATTCCAATTCTTTGATGGTTGTCCCAGTGAGTGCTTTTCCTCCATAAGGTGTATCCCAGTGAATCATATTCCTCTGATAGGTGTCCTAGTAACTGACCCTCCTCTGTGAGGGGTGCTCCAGTGATTGCTCCCCCGCCACAATGGGTGCACATTTACTGACTCTCCTCTGTGATTAGTACCTCATTGACTAGTCCTCCTCTGTGATGGGTGGCCCAGAGAGTGGTCCTCCTCTGAAATGTATGTCTCAGTAAATAACTGACCTCTTTTATGCATGCTCCAGTGACTGGACTTCCTCTGTGATAGATGCCCCAGTGACTATCCCTCCAATCTGATGAGTAACCATTACCAGGTCTCCTATGTAATGGGTGGCCTACTCACAGGCCCTCCACTGTGAATAGTGCTTCAGAAATTGGCCCTCCTTAAAATGGGTGACATGGTTTCTGGAGCCTTTTGGGATGGGTGCCTCAGTTACTATCCTTCCTCTGTGATGGTTGCCTCAATGACTAGCCATTCTCTATAATGGGTGCACCAGTGACTGGGCTTCCTCTTCATGTGTGTTCCTGTGACTCACCCTCTTCAGTGATGATTTCCTCAGTGACTGACCCACCTCTGTGATAGGAGCACAAATGATAGTGTCTCCTCTGTAGTTGGTGTCCCAGTGACTAGCCTCTCCTATGTGATGGGTAACACACTGACTTTGTCTTCTCTGTGATGGTTGCCCCAGTTATTGGCCATCCTTTGACTGAGCCTTCCTAATGGATATCCCAGTGACTGGCTCATTTCTGTGTTGGTGCCCTAGTGACTGACCCTCCATCAAATGGGAGCCACAATGTCTGAACCTCTCTAGAATGGGTGCTTCAGTGACTGGATCTCTTCATAATTGGTGCCACAGTGACAGGATCTACTTCTAATGGGTGCTCAGTGACTCACTTGCCTCTGTGATATTTGACTCTGCACCCTCTGTGATAGGTGTTCCAGTTACTAGCTCTCCTCTGTGATGAGTACCGCAGGAACTTTGCATCCTTTATGATAGCTGCCTCAGTTATTCGCCTTTCTCTGTGATCCGAACCCCAGTAACTGAGCCCATCTAATGACTGCCCAGTTACTGACACTTCTTCTCCTCTTTGATATGTGCCTCAGCGCCTGTCTTTCATTCTTGATTGGTGTCCTTTGTGATTGGCTCTCCTCTGTGATGAGTGCTCTGTGGCTTGCTCTCTTCTGTGATGATTGTTCCAGAAAATGACTTTCCTGTCTGAGAGGTGCCCTAGTGAGTAGCCTTGTTTTATGGTATGTGCCCCAATCACTGGCACTCCTGAATAATATGTGTCTGATTAACTGGCTATCCTTTGTAATAAGTGCCCAGTGTCTGGCTCTCCTCTGTGATTGGTGACCCTGTGACTGCCTCTTATCCGTAATGTATGCCCTAGAGACTAGCTCTCCTCTCTCACTGGTGCCCCAGTGTCTGGCTTTCCTCTGTGGTGTGTTTCCATGACTGGCTCTCCTTTCTGATGGTTGTCCCAGTGCCTATGCCTCCTTCATAATGGGTGTCCCTAGACTAGCCACCTTCTATTATGGGTGAGAGTGAATGAGCCTCTTTTGTGATTGGTGCCTCAGTGACTGGTCTTAATTCAATTTGGTTGCCTCACTAAGTATCCCTCCTCTTTGATGGGTGTCCCAATTACTAGGCCTCCTGAAAAGTGGGTTACCCAGTGACTAGTCCTCCTTTTGGATGAGTGTCCTGTGACTGCCCCTCCAACATGATAGTTTCCCCAGAGACTGCTTTCCTCTGTAATGGGAGGCCCAGTGACTGAGTTTTCTGCATCATTAGTGCCCAGGTGACTGGCCTTCCAAGTGATGGGTGCCACAGTACCAAGTTGTCTTCTGTGATGAGTACCCCAGTGACTAGCACTCCTTTGTTATGCAAAACTTTGTGACTGCCCTTCTTTTGTGATGGGTGCCACAGAGTGTGGCTATGCTCAGTGATTGTTATCCTGGTGATTGGCCCTCTTAAGTTCAGCATGCCCTTGTGACAGGCCTAATGAGTGATGGGTGCCCAGTGACTGGTCCTCATCTTTGAGGGTTGTCACAGTGAAAACTGTCTTCTGAATTTGGTCACCCAGTGACTAAACCAATTATGTAATGGGTAACAATTGATTAGCTTTACACCAAAATGCATGACCCAGTGACTCATCTTCCTTTGTGATGTGTAAACCTGTGACTGGCCTTCCTATGTTATTGATGCTCCAGTTACTGGGAATACTCTATGTTGGAACAGCAGTCTTTGACCCTAATCAATAATGGTTGCCCCAGTGGCCAGCACTTGTATGGGATGGGTGTCCCAATTACTGGGCCTCCTACACAATGGGTGCCCCAATGACTGGACCTCTTCTGTGATTGGTATGTCAATGAGTGGCAATAATAAGTGATAAGTGCCACAATGACAAGACATCTTCTATGATGGATGTCCTAGTAACAGAATCTGCTTCAAAATGGATGCTAGTGACTATCACTCCTCTGTGATGGGTATTACATGTTCTGCCTCTCCCCATATTGGGTGCCCTGGTAAAGAGCAATCATCTGTTTTGGGTGTCCCAGAGACTGGGTCTCCTCCATAATGAGTGCCCCATGGCAAGGACTTCTCTGTGCTTTGTGACACAATGTCTACCCATTCTCTGTGATGCATGTCACATTGATTACCCTCTTCTATAAAGGATGCCCTAGTAACTGGGCCTCATCCAAAATAGTGCCCCAGTGACAGTCCCTCCTCTGTGATGGGTGCCCCAGGTTTTGGGCCTCTACCCTATTGGTGATTGCAACTTGATGGTTGTCCCACAAAATGAACCTCCTCCATAATACATGTTCTATTGACTGGGCCTCCACTCTGATTGGTGCCCAGTCACCAGCCTTCCTTTGTGATGTATACCCTTTAAATTGTGTGACAAATGACTAGTATTCCTCTCTGAGGGGTGTTCCAGTAACTGAGCCTCTTGTATAATTCATGCCCCAGTGACTAGCCCACCTCTGTGACTGGTGCCCCAGTGAATGACTCTTCTTTGTGATGAATGTCCCATTGACTGAATCTCCTTTATAATAGATGCCCCAGTGACTGGTTGTCTTCTGTGATCAGAATCCAAGTGACTGAGCCCTAATAAAGGGTGTCCCAGTGACAGGCCCTCCTCTGTTATGGGTGATTCAGTGACTGGCCCTAGTCTAACATGTGTCATAGTGCCTGGTTCTCCTATGTGATGGGAGGAGGACCAGTGACTGTCTCTCTTCTGTGCTTGGTGCTTCAGTTACTGGCACTTCTCTGTTATGGATTCCCAGTGACAGACTCTTCTCTCTTTTGGGTTCCCCAGTGAGTAACCTTTTTGTGTTGGGTACCTCAGTCACAGACCATCCTTTATAGTATGTGATCTGTGACGGGCACTTCTTTTTCATGGGTGCCCCAGTGACTGGTCCTCCTCTGTTATCAGTGCCCAATGTCTGGCTCTCATTCATAATGGTTGCCGTAATGACTAGCCCTCCTGTGATTCATGTGGTAGTATCTGACTATTTGTGATGTATGTCCCAGAGACTGGCTTTCCTCTGTGATGTTTACCCTAATGACCGGGCCTCATCCATAATGGGTGACCTCCAGTATTATGGGTGACCTAGTGAATAGGCATCCTTTGTGATTGGTGCCCCAGTAACAGGAGATTATCTATATTGGTTGCCCCAGTGACTACCCCTCCTCTGGTATGTGTTTCACATTGATTGGCACTCTTCTGTGATTGCTGTTACAGTGACTAGTCCTCCTCTGTAATTTGTGTTCCAATGACTCGCCCGTTTCTGTGATGGGTAGATCAGTGACTGACCTCCTCTGTATTGGGTTCCCCACTGAATATACCTCCTTTGTTCTTGGTGACCCAGTGAATGACCTCCTGTGTGATGGGTAAAACAGTAACTTGCTCTTCTTTGCAATTGCTGCCTAGTAACAGGTTCTCACCTGTAGTGGGTGTCACAGAGAATTGCTTTATTCTGTGACAGGTCGATAGGTGCATCTTTTATTAGCACCTTCTGTGACTGTCCCTCCTTCATAATGGTAACCCCAGAGACAGGTCCTCTTCTGTGATAGAATCTCAGAGACTGAAGTTCCTCCATAATGGGAATACCTGTGACAAACCTGTCTCTGTGATTGGTGAACCAATGGCTGATCCTCCTCCAAAATGGATGACCCAGAAAATTGTCTTATTCTGTTATTGGCACTCTAGTAGTTGGCCCTCCTCTTTGAAGGGTGCCCCAGTGTATGACCCTTCTCCATAATTGGGTTCCCCAGTTACTGGGTATCCTCTGTGATGAGTGCCTCGATGTCTAGCCCTCCACTCTGATGGTTAACTCAGAGACTTGTCCTCTTTTATGATGGGTACCCCAGTGACTGGGCTTACTGAGTGTTGGATGCCACAGTGATTAATCCTTCTCTGTGATGGGTCCCCCAGTTACAGAATCTCCTCTGTGTTTGTTATCTCAGTGAGTGGCCCTGCTCTGTAATTGGTGCACAAGTGATTTCCCCTCCTTCAAATGGGTGCCCCAGTGGGTTGGTGCCTCAGTTACTAGCTCTCCTTGGTGATGGGTACCCCAGTCACTGAGCTTCCTCTTAATGGCTGCCTCAGTGACTGGCCTCTGTAATATGTACCTAAGTTACTGAGCTTTCCTATGATAGGTACACTACTGACTATCCATCCTTTGTGATGGGTATCATGCTGACTTCATCTCCTCTGCGAAGGCTACCCCACTTACTGACCATTCTCTGTGATCAGATTACAGAGACTGAGCCCTCCTAGTGAGTAACCCAACAATTGGTTGTCTTCTATGATTGTTTCCTCCATGAATGGCTCTTGTCTCTGATATGTGCCTCAGTGTCCAGTTCTCCTCTGTGATGGGTACCCCAGTGACTGGCTCTCCTCTGTGATGGTTATCCCAGGAACTGGCTCCTCTTTATGATGGGTGCCCTTGTGAGTAGACTTATTCTGTCAAGTGTGCCCCAGTCACTGACATTTTTTCTGTAATATGTTCCTCATTTACTGTCAGTCATCTCTGATGCTTTCCCAAATGATTGGACTTCCTCTCTGATGGATGTCTCAGTGGCTGGCCCTCCTCTAAAATCACTGCCCTAGTGACTGGACCTCATGCATAATTAATGCCTTAGTGGCTAACCCTCCTCTCTCATTTGCTCTCCAATGTTTGACTCTCTTCTTTAATTTGTATCCCAGTGACTGTCTCTCCTCTGTGATGACTGCACCAGTAACTGCCTCCTTTATAATGAATGCCCCAAGACTGCCTCTCCTCTCTTATAAGTGACACAGTGACATCCTCTGTGATTTGTGTCCAGGTATTGAGCCTCCTCAATAATGGGTGTCCCAATAACTAATGCTCCTTGGGAATGGGTATTCCCATGACTGGATCCCCTGTGTGATGGGTGTCCATGACTAGCTCATCTCTGTAATAGGAGTCACAGTGATTGGCCTTTCTCCATGATTAGTGTCCCTGAAACTGTCCTTCCTCTGTGATGGATACCACACGACAACTCAACTTCTGTGATGGGTGGTCCCAGTGACTAGCTCTCCTCTGTTATGCATGCATTTGTGTCTGGCCCTCATCTGTGAGGGTGCCTCAGTGAGTGGTTCTACTCTGCGATTTGTGCCCCAATGACTCCCCACCCCATGAAGCATGCCCTAATGACAGGCCTTAATTAGAAATAGTGCTAAATGTCTGGTCCTCATCTGTGATAGTTGTCCCAGTGACTTTCCCTCCTCCATATTTGGTGCCTTAGTGACTAACCTTACTTTGTGATGGGTGACCAGTGACTGGTTCTCCTCCAAAATAGGTTATCCAGTGACTCACCTCCTCTGTGATGGATGAATCAGGGACTGGCCTTTCTCTGGGATCGATACCCCAGTGACTGGATCTTATTTATATCATTACCACAGTGATTGTCCCTAATTCATAATTGTTGCCTCAGTCACTAGCTCTCCTCTGTGATGGATGCCCTACTTGCTGGCCTCCATAATGGGTGCTGCAGTGACGGACTCTCATTCGTGATGGTGACTGGTATTCCTCTATAATGGAGGCCTCAATGAGTAGCAGTCCTCTCTGATGAGTGCCCCAGTGACTAGCCTTCTTCTGTGATGGGTGTCCCAGTAACTGAGCCTCCCCTATGATGGCTTCCCTAGGTACTGGCCTTCCTTAGTGATGGGTACTTTGGTAATTTTCTCTCCTCTGTGTTGGGTGCCTAACTCTCCTCTGTGATGTGTGCCCCTGTGACTGGGCTTCCTCACTTATGTGTGTCCCAGTGATTTTCCCTGCTCTGTGATCAGTACCCCAGTGACTGGTTCTTCCCCTATTGGGTGCCACTGTGATGGCCCTTCAATCTGATGGTGGCCCAATGACTAACCCTCTTCTGTGATTAGTGCTCCAATGATTGCCCTTTTCTTAAATGGTTGCCCCAGTGACTTGCTCAGCTCTGTGATGATGAATGCCTCAGTCACTGGACCTCCTTTGGTATAGGACCTCAGTTACTTGCCCCCTTCTGTGATAGTGCCTAGAAACAGGGACTCATCTCTTCACTTCTGTGATGGCTTCTCCAGTGATTATCCTTCTTCTGTGATGGGAATTCCAGTGACTGGTCCTCCTTTCACTGGCCCTCCAGTTACTGGTCTTATTCATGACAGGTGCTCCTATGTAATGGATGTCTCAGTGACTGTTTTTCTTCTTTGGCCAGTGTCCCAGTGACTGGCCTTCTCCTGTAATCTATAAAGCAGTGACCAGTTTTCCTCTATAATGGGCCTCCTATTGACTGGCCCTCTTCTTCAATGGGAGTTCCAGTGACTGACTCCCCTCTGTTATGCATATTCTAGTGACTAGCTTTCCTCCGTGATGGTGCCATAGTTACTGTTATTCTTCTGTGATTTGTGCTCCAGTGATTTTTCCTCCTCCTAATTGGTGCCCCAGTGACTGCAACACAGCTGCAATGGGTGTATAAGGGACTGATCTTCCTCTGTGATTGGTGCTTCAGTGACTGGCTCCCCTTTGTAATGGTGCCTCAGTTATTGGTCCTCCTCTGTTATGGTTGACCCAGTGACTAGCCCTCCTCTGTGATGGGTTCCCCAGTTTCTGGCTGTCCTCTTTGATATTTGTCCTACTTGCTGTCTCATCTCTGTGATGGGTGCCCCAATAAATAATATTCTTTTGTTGTGGGTGTCCCAATAACTTATTCTTCTCTTGGTCCCTTATGACTGGTCCTCCTCTGAGATGAGTGACCCAGTGACTGGTCCTTCTCTGCAATCAATGCTTCAGTGACTAACCTTTCTTCTATTGGGTTGCCTAGTGACAGGACCTCCCCTGGTATGGGTGTTTCAATAACTAGCTTTTCTCTGGGCTAGCTTTCTCAATGACTGGTCATCCTCTTTGATGGATGCCTCATTGACCTTTCTATGTGATCAGTGTCCAAGTTAATGGTTCTCCTAATGGTTGCCCTGGTGATTGCCCTCCTCTGAGAAGGATGTCTCAGGGACTGGCCCTTCTCTGTGATTGATACCACAGTGACTGGTTCTCCTCTGTAATGGTTGACCTACGGACTAGTCCTCCTCAGTGATGAATGCCCTAGTGTTTTATTCTCCTCTCTGATATTTGTACCAGTGATTGGCTTGCCTCCACAATAGGTGTCCCAGTAACTAGAATTCTTCTATTATGGGTGCCTCAGTTACTGTCCCTCCTCTATTATGGTTGCCTGATGACTGGTACTCCTTTGTGATGGGTGCCATAGTGACTGGGACTTCTCTGGGATTGTTATCCCAGTGACTGGCTCTCCTTTGTGATTTGTACCCCAGTAACTATCCCTTCTCCTTACTAAGTGCTCCAGTGACTAGCCTTCTTCTAACATGGATTCGCCAGTGAATAGATTTTCTCTATGATGCATGTCACACTGACAGGCCCTCCTCTCTGATGGGTGTTTCAATGACTAGCTCCTCTCAGTGATGGGTTCCTCAGTGATTGCCCATCCTCTGTTTATGGTTAACCCAGTGAATTGACCTGGTCTGTGATGGGCATCCCCGTGTGTAGCCTCATCTATATTCATCTATCTTTTGTGATAGATTCCCAGGGATTGACCTTGATCTTTCTTCTGTGATAGATGCCCTGACACTGACGCTCTTTTATAATATGTAACACAGTGATTTCACTCCTCTGAGATGAATGGACAAGAGCCTGTCACTCCTCTGTTATGGATTCCCCAGCGGCAGACCCTCATCTACCGCTGTGCCTCTGTGACTGGAACTTCTCTGCAATAGATATTTCAGTGACTGTCTCTCCTCTGTGATTGGTGCCCAGGTAACTAGCCCTTCTCAGGAATAAGTGTCCCAGTGAATGGTCCTCCCCTAAAATGTGGCCCTGTAACTTGCTCTCTGTGATGTGTGTTTCAGTGACTGGTCTTTCTCAGTGATAGGTGCCACAGTGACTGTGCCTCTCCATTGGTTGTCCCAGTGACTAGCCCTTCTCTGTGTTGCACACTACAGAGACTGGGCCTCCTCAGTGATGGGTGCCCCAGTGACATCCAGATCCCTGGCCCTCCTCTGTGATCTGAGGACCAGACACTGAGGCTCCTCTTAATGGGTGTCCCTTGACTGACCATTTTTGTAATGGATACCTTAGTGACTGGCCCTTTTCTTTACTGGGTGCATCAGTGACTGGCTTTCATACGTGACAAGTGCCCCAGTTACTGACACTCCTCTGTGATGGTTGTGCCAGTGACTGGATGTCCTCTGAGATGTATGCCCCAGTGACTAGACTTCATCTGTAATGTGTACCCCAATGACTAATCCTCCTCTCTAATATGTGCCTCAGTGACAGGAACTTCTCTGTGATGTGCTTCCCAGTTACTGGTTCTCCACAATAGATGTCCCAGTGACTAGTTGTCCTCCAAAATGTGTGCTCCTATGACTTTCCAACATCTCTGATGGGTGCACAAGGGACTGGCCCTCCTCTGCTATAGGAGCCCAGTGATTACCTCTCTGCTGTGATGGGTGCTACAATGACTGGCCCTCTTCTGAGATGGATGCTCCAATGACAAGTCATCCTCTTTGATTGGTGTCTCAGTGACTGGGCCTCCTCTTTGATGGGTGACCCAGTGCCTTGCCGTCCTTTATGATAAGTCCCCCTATGATTGACCCTCCTTCTGACGTGTGCCTCATTGATTGAACTTCCTCTGTAATGGCTGCCTCGGTAACATGCCCTCCTCTGTGATAGGTAACTCAACTCATTGATGGGTTTTAATGGTGAGAAATGCCCAGGGGACTAGTCCTCCACTGTGAGGGGTGCTCTAGTGACAGTGTCCCCCATCCTAATGGGTGCCCAAGTGATTTATTGTCCTTTGTGGTGGGTGCCTCTGTGAATGGCTCTTCTCTGTTTTAGAAGCCTCAATTTCTTTGTCTCCTCTGTGATGGATGTGCCAGCGATGGGTTTTCCTCTCTTTTAGTTGCCTCAGTAACTGGGCCTCCTCAATAAAGATGCCCTAGTGAATGACCCTCTTCTGCAATGATCTTCCTCTGTGATGGGTGAACTGGTGACAGATCCTCTTTGGAATTGTTGCCTTAGTGACAGGAACTCCTCCATTATGGGTGCCTCTATGACTCGACCTCCTCTGTGTAGCTACACTGACTGGTCCTCCACCATAATGGTTGCCTCAGTGACTAGCTCTCTTGTGTGAAGGTTGTCCCAATGAATGGGCCTCTTCTATAATGGGTGCCAGAGTGAGAAGCCCTCCACTCTGTTTTGTGTACCAGTGACTAGCCCTTCTCTAGGAGATGTGCTCCCATGGAGGCCCACATATGTAATATGTGCTCCAGAGACTGTCCCTCCTCTTTTCTGATGGTTGTCAGAGTGACTGGCTCTCCTCTGTGATGGGTGCCACAGTGACTAGCCATCTTATGTGATGTATACTCAGAGACAAAACCTCTTCTTTAATGGGTGCCTCAGTGATTGGTCCTCCTCTGATATTTGTGCCTCAATCACTAGTCCACTTCAGTGATGAGTGTCTTAGTTACTCACTCTCCTTTGTTCAGATACCCCTGTGACTGACTCTCTGCTTTGATGGCTGTCCCAGTGACAGAATCTCCATTAAATGGGTGTCAAATAGTTAGCCCTCCTCTACTATGGGTGCCACAGTGACTAACACACGTATGATGTAAGTGTCCCAGTGCCTGTGTCCTCCCAAATTTTGCCCCAGTGACTTACCCTCCTTTAGGTTGGATGCCTCAGAGACTGGCCCTCCTCTGTGATGGATGCCTCAGTGACAGTCTTTCCTCAGTTTTGGGTGCCCCAGTTTCTGGCACTTCTTTGTGATGGTTATCATAGTGACAGAATCTCCTCTGTACTGTTTGTCCCTGTGCCTGGTCCTCCTTTATACCATGTGCCCCAGTGACTGG
Organism: Carlito syrichta; assembly: GCF_000164805.1. NCBI lineage: Eukaryota > Metazoa > Chordata > Mammalia > Primates > Tarsiidae > Carlito > Carlito syrichta. Next base: position 263,895 of record NW_007258091.1, on the reverse strand, counting down.
CACTCCTTTGTGATGTGTCACAACAAATGGCACTCTTATTGAAGGGTGTTCTTGTGATTGGCCTTCCTTTATGACCGGTTCCTCAGCGACTGGCCCTCATCCATAATAAATGTCTCTGTGACCAGTCCTCCTCTGTGATGGATGTCCCAGTTTCTGCCTCTTCTCTGCAATGTGTTCCACAGTGACTATCCCTGCTCTGTGAAGGCTGAATCAGTGACTAGCCCTCCTCTTTTATCAGTGTCCCAGTAACTGGTCTTCATGCATAATGGATGCCTTAGTGACTAGCAGTTCTCTGTGATTGGTGCCCCAGTGACTGTCTCTCATGCATATTGATATCCCCAATGACTAACCCTCATTTGTGCTGGTTGCCCCAGTGACTAACCCTCTTCTATATTGAGTGCCACAATGACTGGATTTCCTTTGTGATAAGTGCTCCAGTTACTGACCCTCCTCCATTATGGGTCCTCCAGTGACAATCCCTCCTCTGTTATTGGTGTCACAGTGACAAGCCTTTTTCTGTGTTGGTGTCCCAGAGGCTACCACTATTCTGTGAGTGGTGCCCCTGTCACTTGTCCACCTCTGTGAAGGGTGTAAAATGACTGGTCTTTTTCTGTTATGTGTGCCCCAGTGACTGCCCCCTCTGTGATTTGTGCACCAGTGATTTACCCTCCTCTATAATGGATGCCTCACACTCTTCTGTGATAGATGTCCCAATGATGGCCCTCTTTTATGATTGCCTCCATGACTGGCTCTTCATAGTGATGGGTTCCTCTATGACTGGTCCTCCTCTGTGATCTGGGCCCCAGTCAATGGCTTTCTTCTGTGATGCGTGCCTCAGAGATTTTCGTTCCTCTGTACTTTATGCCTCATTGACTGGTCCTTCTCTGTGATGGTGTTACAGTGACTGACACTACTCTTTAGTCAGTATCCTAGTGACTAGCCCTCATCTGTGATGTGTGCACCTATGACTGGCTTCTTTTGTGATGGGTGCTCCAGTAACTGGCACTCTAACTTATGGGTGTCCCAGAGATTAGCCTTCTCTCTGATGGGTGCCCCAGTGAATGATTTGCCTTGGTATAGGGTGCCCAGTAACATCTCTCCTCCATAATATGTCGTTCACTAATGGGCACACCTCTGTGATGGGTGTCTCAGTGACTGGACCAATTCTGTAATGAGTGTTCCAGTTGATAGGCCCTACTTGTGATCAATGCCTGGTCCATTGACTGGTCCTCATATATATTGAATGCCATAGTGACTAGACCTACTTTATGTTAGATGTTCCAGTAACTGACTTTCTTCTGTGTGATGGGTGTTTAAGTGACCGGTTCTCCTCTGTAATATTTACCTTGAGTCACTGAACCTTCTCCATAATGAGTGCACCAGTGTCTTGACCTCCTCCATAACCAGTGTCCTAGTGTCAGGGCCTCTTCCATAGTGAGTGCCCTAGTGATTGGTCCTCTTCCTTAATCGATTAATCAGTGAGTGAGTATCCTCTGTTATTTGTACAGAAGTAACAAGCCTTCCTCAATGATTCATGCCTCTGTGACTAGCCCCCCTGTGAAGTTTGTTCCAGTGACTAGCCCTACTCTGTAGTTGGTGATCTAGTGATTAGTTCTACTCTGTTATGGATTCAACAGTGACTACCCATTCTCTGGATTGGTGTCCAGGTTAGTAGCCCTCCTTTGTGTGGAGTACCCCCATGACTGGCTTGCCTCTGTAATACGTGCTCCTCTGCCAGGATACCCTCTGTTATGTCTGTCCCAGTGACGGCCCCTATGCTGTGAAGTGTGACTCAGTCACTGGTTCTTCTCTGTTTTTTGTCTCTTGGTAACTGGTTTTCTTTGTGATGCCAATTCCAGTGACTGTCCCTCCTTGGTAATGGGCGATTCAGTGAGTACATCTCCTTTGTGATGGGTGTTCCAGTGACCAGCTCTTCTCTGTGATAGGTTCTGTCTGATCTTCCATGATTGATGCCCCAGTTAGTAGCCTTCTTTTAAGTGGGTGACTCAGTGACTTACCTTCCTCTGTGAAGTGTGATTTTGTAACTGGCTTTCCTCTTTGATGGGTTTCACATCTAATGGTGCTGCTCAATGTGTGACTGCTCCTCCTCTGTGCTGGGTGTCACATTGATAGTGTCTCCTCAAAAATTGATGCCAAAGTGAAAGACCTTCGTCTATGATGGTTTTCCCAGTGACTGGCTTTCCTCCAAAATAGGTGCAGCAGTATTTTGTTCTCCTCCATGATGGATGCTTCAGTGACTGTCCTGTGGTTGGCGCCACAGTGGCTGGGTCACTTCGTGCCCTCCTCCATTTTGTGTTCCCCAATGACTGGTCTTTCTTAATATTGGTCACCCAGTGACTAGTCTTTCTTTTTCATGGGTGTCCCCCTTACAGGACCTCCTCCAAAATTGGTGCCCCGATGACTTGCTCTCCTCTGAAATGGGTTTCACATTGATAGGCTCTCCTCTGTAATTGGTGTTCCAGTGATTGGGTCTCCTCTGATGGTGCCCCAATGATTCAACATCCTGTCTTCTGGGTGCTGCAAAGACTAGCACCTTTTGTGGTGGGTGTCCTAGTAACAGGGCCTCCTTCGTAATTGGTACCCCAGTGACTAGGCCTCCTTTGTGATGCATATTCCATTACCTAGGACTCCTGTATAAAAAGAGCCCCAGTGACTGATCCTCCTCTGTGAAGTGTGCTGCAGAGATAGTAGAGAGGCATGTTGTGGGGACGCTGAGGAGACATGCTGTGGAAAGACTGAGGTGGCACGGCATGGGGATGCCAAGGAGACTTGCCATTGCATGGCTTAGGGGGTGCAGCAAACCATGAGGAGGTTTAGGAGTGATTTGTGAAGACCGAGAATGTGTGCCATGGGGAGACTGAGGAGGCACAGCATGATACAGAGACATCAAGAAGGTGTGCCCTGGGGAGAAAAAGGAGACATGACACAGGGGCATATGGAGGGATGCTGTGTTGCGGGCAAGGAATTATGTTGCTGTGTGACTGAGGAAGTGTGTCACTCGGAGTCCAAGGAGGCAAAACATGAGGATTCTGAGGAGAAGCATGGTGAACAAGCTGAGGAGAAACACCATAAGGAGAATGAGAAGGCATGCCATGGATATTACAAAGAGGAATGTCCCAGGGTCGCCAAGAAGGCATGCCATGGAGATGCAACATGGGAAATCTTAAGAGGCCCATCACACCATGGGGATGCTGACGAGGCACTCTATGGGTATGCAGAGAAGGTACACCACAGGATACCAAGGATGCATGCCATGAAGAAGTAGAGGAGCTGTGCCACAGGAGGTCAGCCACAGGAAGATCAAGGAGGTGCACCATGGGAAGACCAAGGAGTACACCAAGGGGAGGCCAAGGAGGTGTGCCATGGGGATGCCATAAGGTGCCCTGCAGGGACAGCACTGAGACACACCACAGATATGTCAAGAAGATGCAATGCAGGGATGATGATGAGGTGACCCATGTTGAGTGTACACAAATAACGTACTCCATGGGGATGCCAAGGATGAGTATTGGGAGGAGTTTGAGGATGCATACCTCAAAAGAGGCCTGCCATGATTAGGCCAAGAAGGTGCACCAGAGGAAGGCCAAGGCAGTGCACAATGAGATTTCCAAGGTGGTGCACCACGGGGACACTGAGAAGGCATGACATGGGGTTGCTGAGGCAGCAAGCTGAAGAAATGTGAAAGAGATGAGGAGGCACTCTGTAGAGACACCAAAGAGCCAATCTCTGGAGTTTTTGAGGATGCAGACCATGAGAAGCCCAAGGAAACAGGCCAAGGAAAGACTGAGGAAATGTACCAATGGGACACTGAGGATATATTCCACAGGGATATTGAGTTGTGCCACAGGGATGCTGAGGTGGTGAGTCATGGGGATGCAGAGGAGGTATGGTAAATTACAGAAATACCAAAGAGGCACTCTTTGGGGACATTGAGGTGTTGCACTGCAGGTAGGCTGAGGACACAGGCCATGGGTTGACTAAGGAGGCATCCCATAGGAAAGCCAAGGAGGCACAAGGCAGGAAGGAGGCATGCCAAAGGAACCCAGAGGCAGGCCCTGAAGACATAAGGAGGCATACCACACCGACACTGTAGAGGTGTTGCAGGGATCCTGCAGAGGTAAAGGGTAGGCATACCAAGGAGCAACACTGTATGGATGCCAAGGAGGTCTGCCACGGAGATACTGAGGAAGCCCATCACACTGCAGGAATGACAAAGAGTCACTCTATGGTGATAATAAGAAAGAACACTATAAGGAGGCCAAGAATGACTGCCACAGGTGGTCAAGGAAACACATCTCAGGGAGGCCAAAAGACTTACCATGGGAAAGCCGAGAAGGATGCTAAGGAACCATGTGACAGAAATGATGAGAAGGCATGTCATGGGGATGCCTAGGAGGCACACAGTGGTGACACTGTGGAGGGTCACAGTGAGAATGCCAACACCGATGTTGAGGAGGTGCTGTGTGCAATATTTGTAGAAACAATGTGAAGATGCTAAGGAGGAAAACTGTGGGGACGCTGAAGGAACCAGTTGTGGGGATGCCAAGGAAACAATCCACATTCTGAGAATGCTGAAGAGATACTCTGTAGAGATGCCAAGGAGGCATGCTGTAGGGAGGTCTAGGAAGCACGTCCTGGAGAGGCAGAGAAAGTATGAAATGGGAAAACTGAGGAGGCACACCATAAGATAACCTAGGAGGCATACCTTAGGGAAGTCTAGGATTGGGATGCCAACTAGGTACACCGTGGAAACGATGAGTAGAAATGCCATGTGGATGTTAAGGTGTTGTACCTCAGGGATGCTGAGGAGCTGTGCCATGCCACAGGGACACCAAAAATGCACTCCTTGTGGACACTGAAAAAGTGTACCACAGGGAAGACAAGGATGTCATCCATAGGGTGGCTGAGTAGGCATGGCACTGGAAAGCCGAGGTGGTGCAAAGTTGGAAGGCTGAGGAGGTGCATCAATGAGATACAGAAGTATAATTCCATGAGGGTGTGGAAAAGGCATGCAATGGGGACACTGAAGATAGTTGCCACAGAGACACTGAGGATGCATGCTGTAGGAATGCCTAGGAGGCTCATCATGCCACAGGGATGCCAAACGGGCACTCCATAGGGATGATGAGATGTGGTGTGCAGGGGAAGGACACATGCATGAGAAGGTTAAGAAAGCATACCACAGGTAGTCTAAGGAGTTAATATGGGAAGGCAGAGGATGTGTCCCATGATATGACTTAGGAGGCATGCCAAGTGGACTCCAACAAGGTGTGTTCCTGAGATGTCAAGGAGTCATGTCATGGATGTGTTGAGGAGGAGTACTGCAGGGACACCCAGGAGGCACCCTACAGTGATACCGAGAAGATGCATCACAAGGATGATGGGGGATGCACCACATCATGGGAACACCGGATGAGGCATTTCTTGGGGATGCCAACGAGACACCCCATGGGGAGAAGAAGAATGCATGCCATGGGAAGACATAGGCACTGTGCCAGGGGTAGGCCAAGGAGGTCCACCACAGGAAGGCCAAGGAGGTGCTCTGTGGGAAACCCATGAAGATCCACCAAGGAGACACAGAGAAGGCATGCCACAAGGATGTTTAGGAGGCATGCACTGGGGATGCTGAGGAGGCATGCCCTGGAGACACCAAGAAGGAAAGCCTCGGGGTCACCAAGGAGGCATGACATGGAGAGGGTGAGGAAGCATGCCATGGGGACACTGAAGACACACAGCATGGGAAGACCAAGGATGCATTCTGCAGAAATTCTGAGGAGACATATTACAGGCATGTGGTGGAAGTGTGCTGTGGGAATACCAAAGAGATATGCTGCAAAGACCCTGTGGAGGTGTACCGTGAGGACACCAAGGAGGCATTCCATGGGGACACTGAAGAGGCATGCCTTGAGGATGACAAGGAGGCATGCCAAGGGACACTGAGGGGACAAGCTGTGGGGATTTTGAGGTGGCAAGCAACAGGGAAGTCAAAGAGAAGCAACAATGTGATACTGAGGAGGCAAGTTGTGGGAACATTGAGGAAATTTGCTGCAGGGATGCCAAAGAGGTGCACTTCAAGGACATTGAAGAGAATCGTCATAGGGACACTGAAGAGACATGCCACAGGATTGCTGAAGAGACTAACTGTGCCATAGGAATGCCCAATATGCACTCTGTGAGGAGAATGAGAAAGTATGACATGAGGGGGCCAAGAACACATGCTACTTATAGGCTGAGAAACTGTTCCACATCGAGTCTGAGCAGGTGCACCATAGAAAGACTGATAAGGCACACCCAGGGGACACCGAGGAAGCAGGCCACTGGGACACTAAGGAGGAGAGTGCAGTTACTTCAATGAGGCATGCAGGGATGTTGAGAAGGTGTGCTGCACTGTGGGGACACCAAAGAGGCACTTTGTGGGGATGCTAAGGAAGTGTGCCACAGGAGGCCGAGAACACACACCATGGGGATGCTGATAAGATATACTATGGGAAGCCCAGGGAGGCGCATCATGGAAGGTCAAGGTATGCCAAGGGGTCGCCAATAAGGTATGACACAGTAATATAGTGGAAGTTTGCTACTGGGATGCCAAAGGGGTATACTGCAGGGACTCCACAGAGATGCACTGTGTGGACACTGAGGCATATGCTGTGAGGACACTGAGAAGGCACTTACCTGGGACACCAATGGTGCACACCAAAGGGATGTCAAAGAGGCATGGTGGGGAAGTACCAAAGAGAACTATGGGGAAACTGAGGATGTTCTCCTCACTTCGGGGACATCAAAGAGGCACCCTTTAGTGACACCAAGTAGTCTCACAACAGGGAGGCTGAGGACACTTGCCATAGAGAGACTGAGTAGGAACACCACGAGAAGACTGAGTAGGTGCACCATAGAGACACTGAGGAGGCATGCAGAGGGAATATGGACAAGGCATGTGGCAGCGATGTTAAGGAGACATGCCACAGGGATACTGAGTTAGCACACCACAGAGACTCTGAGGAGGTGCACCACACTGCAAGGATGCCAAGGTGGAACTCCAGAGAGACACCAAGGAGGCTTATCAGAGGGAGGTTGAGGATTATGCCACAGGGAGGCAAAGGAGTTGTGCCATGGGAAGACCAATGAGTTGCACTTCAGAAGTCTGAGGAGGCACACCAATGGGATACTGAGGTGTGCTGCAAAGTCATTGATGAGGTGTGCTCAGAGATGCCTAGGTGGCATGCCACAGGGATGCCCTGGAAGTATGCTACAAGGATGCTTAGGAGGCTTGCTGCAAAGATGTCAAGGGGTGTGCTTCAGAGACACTAATTAGGCATTCATTGACGACACCAAGGAGGCACACTGCGGGATGGCAAGAAGTTGTGCAGGGAGGCCAAGGAGGTAAGCCATGGAAAAGTAAAGGAGGCATACCAGAGGAGGCTGAGGAGGAGCACCATTGGGATGCCAAGGAGGTGCACTGTGGGGACACCAAGGAGGCATACTGCTGAAATGCTGACTAGGTGTGCTGTGGGGATACCTGGAGGCTCGCCACAGGGATGAGGAGAATGTGTACCACAGGGAAGCTGACAAGGCACTGTGGGGATATTGAAGAGATGGATGATGAGGAGGCCCTCCACACTGCAGGAATGCCAAAGAGGCACTCCATAAAGAATACAAGTAGGCACACTTTAGGGAGACCAAGGACGCATGACATGGGTGGATGGATAAGCTTGCTATGGGGGAGTCCAGGAGGAAGGCCACAGGAAGACTGAGGAGGTGCACCACAGAATTATAAAGGAGGTGTGGGATGCGAAGGAGGCATGCTGTGAGGATGTAAAAAAGACATGACACAGGGACATGCAGAGTTGGTGTGCTGCAGGGATGCCACGGAGTTGTACTGTGGGGACACTGAGGCGGTGAGCTGCGGGGACATTGAGGAGGCATGCCATGCTGAGGGAATACTGAGAGGTGCTCTGTGAGAAAGTCATAGACGTGCACCATAGACAAAGAGCACCATGGAGAAGATGAGGAGGCATGCCAAATGGTTGCTGAGGAGAAGCTGAGAAGGCATACTGCAGGCAGGATGAGGAAGCATGCTATGGAGTGACTGAGAATGTCTATCACAAGAAAGTTGAGGAGGCATACTGTGATAAGGCAGAGGAGGCATACTGTGGGGAAGCCAAAGAGGTGAACTATTAAGAAGCTAAGGAGGCATGCCATGGGGAGGCAAAGGAGGCACACTATGGGAAGGCTGAGAAGATACATTGTGGGGAGGTAAAGGAGGCACAGCACACAATGGGGAGGCCTAGAAGGTGTGCTACAGGGAAGCTGAGGAGGTGTAGCATGCTCTGGTGATGCCAAGTTTGTGTGCTGCACAGAGGCTAAGAAGGCATGTCACAGGAAGTCCATGGAGGCACAACATGAGGACTCTGAGAAGGCATGGTGTGGTGTCTCCAAAAAGGCATGCCATGGAACGGTCGTCAAAGCATGCCATGGGAAGTACAAATTGGTGCAACTTTGGAAGAACAAAGAGATGAGCTACAGGGAGGTAGTTGAGGTGAACCATGGGTGTGCCGTGGAGAAGTACTGGGGTAATACCAAGGACGCCAAGGAGGCATGACATGAGGATGCTGAGCAGGTGTGTCATAGGAGACCTACCATGGGGTGTTTGAGATGGCATGCTGTGGGGAGGCCAAAGAGGAGGTGCACCACAGGGAAGCCAAGGAGATACACCACAGGAAGACTGAGAAGGTACAGCATATGGAGTTCAAGGAGGCATGCTGTGGGTAGGTTGAGGATGTTCAGTGGGCCAAAGGAAGGCCAAGGGGTCGCCACACGTGCTTGGAAGGCCATGGAGTCATGGCAGAGGGAGACTAAATAGACATGCCATGGAGTTGCCTAAGAGGCATGCCACAGGGAGCTCATGGAGGCATGCTGCAGGGAATACATGGATGTGTGTCACAGTGTCACTGAGGAGTCATGCCACAGGATGACTGAGGAGGTACAGCAAGGGAAGACTGAAGAAGCATGTGACAGGAATGCCAAGGAGATGCTCTGTGGGGAGGCTAACGATGTACACCACAGGGTCGCAGAGAAGGAGTACCACAGGTATGCCAATTAGGCATGGTGTGGAAATGCTAAGTAGGTGCAAAACAGGGACGCTGAGGAAGTGCACCACATGGATGCCAAAAAAGTGCACCTTTAGGTCCCCAAGGAGGTGTACCACAGGGGCACCAAGGAGGAGCCAATGGGTTTTCTGAGGATGCATGCTGTGGGGATCCTGAGGAGGCATGCCACAGGGATGTCATGAAAACATGATGCAGCAAGGACAAGGAGGTGCCATATACTGTGGTGAGGCTGAGGAAGTACACCAAGAGGAAGCTGAGGAGGCACAATTCAATGCAGGAACGCAAAGGAGGTGTGCCACAGGGAAGTTGAGGAGGAGGGCCACAAGAAGGCCATGGTGGTATGTTGCATGGAGGGTGAGGGGGTGTATCTGTGGGGTCAGTAGGAACCACACCACTGGGAGACTAAGCAACCAAGAAAAGGGAAGGTCAAAGAGATGCATCATAGAGAGGTTATGGACACGTGTAGTGGGAATGCCAAGGAGGAGTGCCATGGGAATTGCAAGAAGGTATGCCCAGGAGGTGAACCACGGGTATGCCAAGGGGGCCCACCATGGAGATGGTGAGAAGACATGCCACAGAAATGCCAAAGAGGTGAGCCACAGGGATATACTGAAACCATGCCACACCATAGGGATGCAGAAGAGGCTCTCCATGGGGATATCAAAGAAGCATGCTATGGGGAAGATGAGGAAACATGCCATGGAGAGCCTGAGGAATGTGCCATGAGAAGACCATGGAGGTATGCCACAGCAAAGCTGAGGAGGCATGTTGTGAGGTCACTGAGAAACTGTGCTCTTTGGGAGACAAGGAGGAACAACAAAAGGTGGCCAAGCCACTGCATTGTGGGAAGGCCAAGGATGCACACCACAGGAAGGATGAGGAGTCATGCCATGGAGTGCCCAAGATGTGCTGCAGGGATGCTGAGAATGCACGTCACAGAGAAATCAAGGTAGTGTATTATGGGGATGCCTAGGAGGCATATGACAGGGGCTCAAAGGAAGCATGCCACAGGCAAGCTGAATAGGCAAACTGTGGCATGGATGTGGAGGTGAGACATGCCATAAGGAGGCCAAGAAGGTGCACCTCAGGGAGGCCAAGGATTTGCATCATGGGGAGTCAGGAAGCATGACACAATGCAGGAATGCCAAGGAGGCATATCATGGGGAAACTGAGGCGGCACACTACAGGTAAGATATAGAGGCACCCAAGGGGGAGGCCAAGAAGGGGTGTTGTAGAATCAATGAGGAGGCATGCTACTGGGAGGCCAAGGAGGCCAGAAAAGCGGAGACTGAAGGGGTGCATCTTGGAGAGAAAAAGGAGGTTCCCTGTGTCTATAAGGAGGAGGCATGCTAAAAGAAAGCCAAGGAGATGAGCTGGGGGGATACCTCTAGGAGACATGTCACACTACAGGAATGTCAAAGAGGCACTCTGTGGGTATGTCAAGGAGGTGTGCCATGGGGAGATCACGGACACATGCCATGGGGAGGCTAAAGAGGCATGCCCTGGTAAGGGCATGTGGGAACCTCACAGGGAAATCAAGAAGATGTGTTGCATCACTAAGAAGTTGTGCCCCTGGGAGGCCAAGTGGGCACATCATGGGGAAGCTAAGGATGCATGCCAGGGGATGCCAAGGAGGGGTGTGGCAGAGATACTGAGGAGTCTTACTATGGGGATGCTAAGAAGACATGTTGTGGGACACTGGGGAGGCATGCCATGGGGATGTTGAGGAGGCACGCTGTGGGGATGCTGAGGGGGCAAGCTGAAGTGAGGATGAGAATGTGTGGCATGCCATGGGAAAACGGAAGAGGTTCTCCCTGAAGAGGTCATTGAGGTGTGCTATGGGATGGAAAGAAGGTGCACCAAAGGGCATGTCATGAGAAGTACAGGGAGATGAGTCAAGGGGTTATTGAGGAGGTTGCCTTTGGGATTCTGATGAGGCATGACAAGGGGAGCCAAGGAAGCATGCTTCAGTGATGCTGAGAATGCACATCACAGGGATTCCAAAGAGATGAGGGGTGGCGACACCGAGGAGGTGTGCCACACCTAGGGACTCCAAAGAGGCACTTCAGTGGGATGCCAAGAAGGTGTAGCATGGAAAGGATGAGGTCTTATGCCACAGGGAGAGAGGAGGTGCTACATGGAAAGGCTAAGGAGGCACACCACTGTATGACCAAAGAGGCACACCAAAGGGATGTTGAGGATGCATGCTACTGGGATACCTCTGAGGAGGCTTGTGGTGGAGATGTTGAGGAGGTCAAGGAGGTGCACTGCAGGGATGGCAAGGAAGTACACTATAAGGATGCCAAGGGGGTGCACCACAGGTATGCTGAGGAAACAAATCATGGGGACACAAAGGAAGTACAAAACACAGCGGTGATGCTAACAAGGCATCCCATGAGTACTCCAAAGAGGCACATCATGGGGGAGGCCTTGGAAGCATGACACAGGTAGGCAGAGTAGACATGACACAAGGAGGATGAGAAGGTGCACCATGGGAAGGTCAGGAGGTGCATGATGGGAAGGTCATGGAGGCATGCCAAGAGAATGCTGAGGAAATGCACCATGGGGATGTCAAGGAGGTGCACAATAGGGATGATGAGGAATCATGCCAGGGAAATCCGAGGGGTCATGCTGTGGTGAAGCAGATGAGGGGCAGGGCAATCTAAAGGAAGGATGCCTTGAGGAGGCTGAGAAGATGCACCATGAAGAGACTGAGGGTGTATGAAACAATACAGGGATGACGAGGATGCATGCCATGGGTAGGACAAGAAGGCTTGCCATGGGGAAGCTATAGAGCCTTGCCCCAAGGAGACCATGGAGATTTGTCATGGCATCAAGTGGAGGCATGCCACTTAGAGAATGAGGAAACAAATCAAGAAACACGAGAAAGTGAATCATGGAAAGGCTGAGGAAGCATGCTGCAGGGATGCTGAAGAAGTGTGCTGCAGGATTATTGAAGTGATGGGCCACGGGGAAGCTGAGGAGTCATGTGATGGGGATGCCAAGAAGGAGTGCTGCGGGGACACCAAGAAGACATGTCATATGGACACTGATGAGGAAACTGTAGGTTTGCTGAGCAGGCACACCACACCGTGATGACATCAAAATGGCAAACCCTGCACCTGCCAAGGATTTGCATCATAGGGAGGCAGAGAAAGCACACCACAGGTATGCACAGGTGTGCAGAGGAAGCACATAAGTAGGCTGTGGAGGCACACCACAGGAAGGTAAATAGGGAAAAAGGTGGGAACAAAAATAAGGCACACCAAGGGGATGTTAAGGAGGCTCACCACAGCATACCAAGGTGGCTTGCCACAGGGATGCTAAGGAGGCATGTCACTAGAACACTGACGAGGCATGCCACAGCAAGGAAGAGACTATGCAATATGCCATGGGAAGACAGATGAGGTGGGCCCCAAGGAGTCCAAGAGGAGACTGAGGAGTCACTGCACAATTCAGAAACAAGGAGATGTGGCATGTGGAGGTCAAGGAGGCATGCCATAGGGAGACCATTAAGGTTCACCACGTGGAGGCTAAGGAGGTATATCATGGGATTTCTGAGGATACATGGAACTGGGAGGCCAAGGAAGCACGATAAAGGACAAGGGTAGGCTGAGGAAGTACTTCATAGATAGGCCAATAAGGCTTGCTGCGGGGATGCTGAGGAGGTGTGCAGTGGGGAAGCCAAGGAAACACATTGTGGGGAGGTTGAGGAGGTGCTCCTCAAGCATAATAAGGACACAGGGCATGGGAAAGACAAGAAGACATGCCATGGGAAGGCTGAATTATCACAATAAGAGAAGATCAATGAGGTTCACCAAAAGTATGCCAAGGATGCATGCTGCAGGAAATTTGAGTAGGTGTGCCATAGGGATGCAAAGGAGGTATGTTGCCAGAATGCCATGGATGTCCACCATGGGGATGCCTAGTAGGCACACTGCAGGAATGCCAAGGAGGCACTCGACATGGATGCCAAGGAATGCATAATGGATATGCAGATGAGGCATGATGTGGGGACGCCAAGGAGTCTAGTTGTGGGGGACAACGTGGAGGAATGCCTTGCCACAAGGATACTGAAGAGGCACAGTGTGGGAGTGTCAAGGAAGAATGCCACTGGGAGACAGATGAGGCATGTCATGGTTAGGCCATGGAAGTGTGCCATGGGGAGACTGAGAAGGCCCCTTCAGTGGCACTGAAGAGGAACACCAAGGAGGCACACTGTGGGGACTCCAAGGAAGTATGCCATTGGGAGGCTGAGTTGAATGTCATGAGAAACCTAAAGAGGAATGCCATGGAGAAGTCCCGAAAGTGTGTCATGACACAGAAGATATGTGCCTTGGGGAGGCCAAGAAGACATTCCAAAGTGAGAAAAAGAAGGTGCAGCATGACATGGGGAGGCAGAAGATTTTTTCCCTAGGAAGGCTGAGAAAGTGAATCACGGGGTGGCTGAGGAGGTACAGCGCAATCCAGGGACAAGGAGGCATGCCACAGCGAGTTCAAAGAGATGGGCCACAGGAAGACCATGGAGGTACACCACAGGAGACAAAGGAGATGTGTCCATGGGCTTGCTGAAGATGTGAACTACTGAGAGAAAGACCAAGAAGACATGAGAAATGGAAGGCAAAGAGTTTTGTCATAGACAGGCCAAGAAGAAATGCCATGGGGATGGCAAGGAGGTAGACCATGAGGACACTGAGTAGGCATGTTTTGGGGAAGCTGAGGAGGTGTGCTGTGGGCACAATGATAATGATAACCATAGGAAGGCCCAGGAGGCATGCCATGGGAAGGCTGAGGAGGCACACCAAGGGAAGGCTGTAGCATGCCATGGGAAGGCTGAGGAGGCACATGTGTGTCTTGGTGACTTTGAGAATATGTTCCGTGTTCATGCTGAGGAGGTGCACTACAAGAATGCCACAGAGGCCCACCATGAGTACACTGTGGAAGCACATCATGGAGACAACAAATAGGCACACCATGGGGATGCTAAGTAGTGCATCACAAGGAAGCTGAAGAGAAATACCAAGGGGACCTCCAAGGAGTCAAGCTTTGGGGACAAGTAGGTGTGCCATGCCACAAGGGTGCTGAAGAGGCACTCCATAGGGACGTCAAGGAAGCTTGCAAGGGAGGCTAATGAGGCATGCCATGGGGAGGCCATGGTTGTATGCCACGGTGGGGGGACAAGGAGGTGTGCAGTATGGTCACTGTGGAGGTATGCCAAGGAAAGGTAGGAGGAGGCATCCTGCAGAGTGGCAGATGAGGCATACTATGGGGAGACTGTGGACACATATCATGGGGAAACTAAGGTGATGTGCCAAAGGGAGTCCCAGGAGGCATGTCACAGGGAGGCTGAGGAGAAATATTTTGAGGATGTGGAGGCACACCTTGAGGAGAATGAGTAACCGCAGTGCATATTGGAAGGCCAAGGAAGCATACTATGGGGAATCTGAGGAGTTGCAGCACCCTGTGGAGATGCTGAGGTGGTAAGTTACATGGAGGGCAAAGAGGAATGCTGTGGGAAGGCCATGGAAGCACACCATGGAGAGACCCAAAAGGTATGCTGTCAGGTCACCAAGGAGATATATCATGGGGACGCTGAGGAGGAATACCTAGGGGAGGCCAAAGAGATAGATAAAACACAGGGAGACAAAGGAAGCACTGTGTAATACAGGGATGACCAGGAGGCATGCCATAAAGAGGTCAAAAAATGTGCCATGAGAATGCTATGGAGACATGCCACACAGAAGACAAGGAGACATGTCATGGGGTCATGGAGGAGGCATGACACTAGAAGGTCAAGGAGACTCAACAAGGGGTGACCGAGGAGGTGTGCCACAGGGACATTGAGTAGGTGTGTTGTGTAAACACCAAGGAGGCCCAACTCAGGGGAACTGAAGAGGTGCTCCATGGGGACGACAAGGAAGCACACCATGGGGATTCTGAAGAGTTGCAACAGGGACACTGAAGAAATGCATCACCAGGATACATAAAAGGTGCACCAAATTGTAGGAACACTGAAAATGCAGTTTGTGTGGACACTAAGAAGGCACATTGTGGAGAGGCCAAAGATGCATGCAACAAGTAGACAGAGTAGGTGAGGGGAAGCCAAAAAGGTGAGACACAGGAAGTTCGAGAGGGCATGCTGCAGGAAGGTTAAGGAGATGCACCAAGGGGAAGCTGGAAAGGCACTCCTTGAGGAAGTTGAAGAGACATGTGAAGGGGTTCAAAGGAGTCATGCTACAGAGAGAACAAGGAGGTGTGGTACACTGTATGGAGGTCCAGGAGGTGTTCCCAAGGGAGGCCTAGGAGTCATACCTCGGGATAATCAAGTATGTGTGCCACTGGGAGGCCGAGGAGGCATGAAAAGGGGAGTACAAGCAATAGCATTGTGCAGAAGCCAAGGAGGCATGTCAATGGTATGTTGAGGAGGCGTGTCAAGCAAGTTCAAAGAATATATGTTACAGTGAGGGCAAGAAGGTGTTTAACACTGCATGGAGGGTGAGGAGGTGTTCACAGGCGAGGCTGAGGGGGCATGTTATAGGGTCACCAAGAGGCACGCCACTAAGAGGTTGAAGAGGCATGAAAAGGGGAGTACAAGCAAAAGTATTGTGCAGAAGCAAAGGAGACATGCCATAGAGATTCTTTAGACGTGCACAATGGGACAATAAGGAGATATGCCACATGGACACCAAGATGCCCACCACTCTATGGATACATTGAGGAGACACTCCATGGGGATGCTGAAGAGATGTGCTGTAGGGAGACAGAGGATGCATGTCACGAGTAGGATGAGCAGGCACGACATAAGAAGGACAAGGAGGTACTTCAAGTGAATGCTATGGAGTAGCATGAAGGGGATGCCAAGGAGATGTGCCATGGGGATGTTGAGGAGGTGCACTACGTGGATACCAAGAAGGCACACTGCAGAAATGCCAAGGATATATGCCATGGGGATGACAAGGAGGTATATAACCCTACGGAGATTGTGAATAGATTACGTGAGAATTCCGATGAGGTACACAGCAGGGAGTTTGAGGACACAAGCCAGAAAGGTTGAGGAGTTGCATCATGGTGAAACTAAGGAGGCATATCACAAGAAGGCTGAGGAGGCACATCATGGGAATGCTCAGGAGGCATACAAGGAGGATGCCAAAGAAGTATGACCTGGGGACATTGAGAATGGGTGCTGTGGGGATGCCTTGGAAGAGCACCAAGGTATATTGCTATAGGGAAGCTGAGGAGATGTGCCATGAAAACATCCAGATAGTGTGCTGTGAGGATGCTGAGGAGGCATGACATGGGCATACCGAGGAGGGGCATAATGGTGACAATGAGGAAGCACACCACAGGGATGTCAAGGAGAAGTGCAGTGGAGATGCCAAGGAGGCACACCACTTTGATGACAAGGAGGTGCAGAATGCCACAGGGGTGCCAAAGAGGTGCTATATGTGAACACTGTGGAGGCAAATTATGGAAAGACCAAAGATGAATGC
The DNA here is from genome assembly GCF_000164805.1 of Carlito syrichta. Lineage (NCBI taxonomy): Eukaryota > Metazoa > Chordata > Mammalia > Primates > Tarsiidae > Carlito > Carlito syrichta. The sequence continues at coordinate 247,277 of NW_007258091.1, read as the reverse complement.
CACAGGCAGGCCATGGAGGAACACCATAGGAGACTGAGGAGACATTCCATGGCAAACTTGAGGAAATTAACTGCAGAAAGTCCAAGGAGGAACACCAAATTGATGCTAAGGAGTTGTGCCATGGGACCATAGAGGAGGCATGCCACAGTACACCAAGAAGGTGCACTATGGTAATGCAAATAAGGCATGCCATGGGAATGCTATGGAGTCATTTGCAAGGATATTGCGATGTGCCATAGGAATGCTGAAGAAGCTCACCATAGGGATGATGAGGAGATTTGATGTAGAGACACCAAGGAGGCCTGCCAGGAAGATGCCATGGAGACATGCTGCCAGTGAGACCAAGTAGGTGTAGAACGCCATGCATAGGATGTGTAGACACACCTCAGAGAGACTGAGGATGTGTGTCGCAGGGAGCCCGAGGAGACACAGCACAAGGCAGGGAAGATGAGTAGGCATGTCTCATGGAGGTCTAGGAGGTATTTCATGAGGAGGCCATGGAGGCATGTCACAGGTACGCTGAGGAACTGAGTCACAGTCCTCTCAATGGCACACCACTGGCAGGCGGAGTAGACATAAGGGAAGTCCAAGAATTAGCATTGTGGAGAGACCAAGGAGTCATGTCACAAGGAGGATGAGGAGGTGTGTCGTGGATATACCAAGAAGGCATGGCATGCGGTACTGAGAAGGCATGCCTCAAAAACACAGAGGAGGTGGGAGCTATGGAGATGCTGAGAAGGCACACCATGGGGATACTGAGTAGGCACAACATGGGTCGATGAGGAAGCATCTTGTGTGGATGCCAAGGATATGTTTCACAGGGATGCCAAGGAGACATACTGTAAAGACACTGAGGGGGTATGCTGCAGGCATGCCAAGAGGGTGCACCATAGGGACAATGAGGAGAATCACCATGGGTTCGCTGGGGAGGTGCATGACCAGGATGCTAAGGAGCTGCACCAAGGCATATTGACACTAAAAAGGCATGTTGTGAGGGCGACATAGAGAGGTGTCCCAGTGAGGATGAGGAAGTGCCCAATGGGGAGACCAAGGAAGCATGCCATGGGAAGTCTGTGGAGGCACACCATGGGGAGGCCAAGGAGACATGCAGTAGAGTCACTGAGGAGGTGTGCCAAAGAGTGCATGAGAAGGCATGTTATGGCAATGATGAAGAAGCTCAATGTGGGTAGGCTGAAGAGGATGATGCAGGGAGGTCAAGAAGGCATACCATAGGAAGGCTGAGGAGGTGTGTCATGGGAGGCACAAGGAGGCACACCACAAGGAGACTGACAAGGTCCACCACGGGGGAGGGGTAGGAAAAGGGGTGCTGCAGAGATGCTGAGGACATTCACAGCAAGTACCGTGAGGAGGCAAGCTGCAGATACACTTATGTGTGGCTGCCAAGGAGGCGTGGTGTAGGAATATCAATGTGGCAACCTCCTGGGAGGTTGTGGTTTTGTGGTGAAAGGACACAGAGAAGGCGCTCCATGTGATGCTGAGGAGGCCCACCATGGGTATGTTGAAGTGGCATGCTGTAGGTACACCGAGGAGGTGTGGTGTGGGGCTACCCAGGCGGTGTGATGTGACAACACCAGGGAGGTATGACTCAATGAATTTTAGGATGTGTGACACAGGGAGTTCAAGAAAACATATCATGAGGAGGCTGAGGAATATGCCATAGGGAGGTCAAGAAGGCATACCCTGGGTTTGAAGGAACAACATGGAGATACTGATGAGGTCTTCTGTGAGGAAACTGAAGAGGTGTGCCATGGGATTGCCAAGGAGACTTGCCCTGGGGATAGAGAGGAGGTGTGCCACAGGGAGGCCATGGTTAGTATTAGTTGTGTCAACTCTACAAGACTGAGGAGGTGACTTGGGGTGTCCAAGGAGGTGCATCATAGGGATGTCAATATAGGGTACTGGGGGGATGCTGAGAATACAGAACACAAGGATGCTGAAGAGGTGCTCCATGGGGATGTTGAGGAGGCCTGCTATGTTGAGGTTGAGAAGATGCTGTGCACTGCTGGGAATCTGAGGTGGCAAACCATGGGTTAGCTGAGGAGGAACAGCATGCTGTGAGGAAGACAAGGAGGTGAGCCACAGGGAGGATGAGGAGGTGTGACAAGAGGTGGCCATGGTGGCATGCTATGGGGAGGCTAAGGAGTACACTGCATGGTTATCAATCAGGTATTCTGAGGATATGCCAAGTAGTCATGCTGCCAGGAGGCTGGCGAGGCATGTCATGTGGTTGTTGAGAATGCACACCACCAGAAGGTTGAATATGCAGGACATGGGGAGGCCGAGGAGGTAGGCTCTAGGGAATATGAAGATGCATGCCATGGGGATACAGAGGACGTATGCAACAGGGAGGTCAAGGGATTATACTATTGGGAGACTGAGGAGGCCCATTTTGGAGGGGCCAAGAAGGCATGCTCTTTCGAGGATGTGGAGTCACCAGAGAAGCATGCTCTGGGGAGGCTTTGGAGGTGTGCCACATGAATGATAAGGAGGTGCACCATAAGAACACTGAGGAGGTGTACTATAGGGAGGCTGAGAAGCCATACCATGAGGTCACTAAGGAGTTATGCCACAGTAAGACTGAGGAGGTGCGCCTTGGGGAGGTTGAGGATGTATGGTACAATATAGGGATGTCAAGGTTGCATGTTGTGAATAGGCCAGGGAAGTGTGCCAGGGGAAGACCAAGGGGGAATATAGTGGTGAGGTCAAGGAGGCATGTCACTGAGGAGGCAAACCACTGGGAAGCAGAGAAGGTATAAAAATGGGAGTCCAAGAAGGAGCATTGTGGAGAGGCCGAGGAAGAAAGGGATAATGAGGTGGTTTGCCATGGATATTCCAAGGAGGTGTGCCACAGGTATGCCAAGGAGACTCACCACAAGGTTAAGGAGGTGTACTTGGGAGATGCTGAAGAGGTGCACTATGACAACACCAGGCAGACGAGCTGTGGGGATGTCAAGGAGGTTTGCAGCAGGAGGCTGAGGAGGCCTGCTGTAGTGATGTTGAGGAGGCATGCTGCAGGAGTTTGAAGAGGTGCACCATGGGAAGACTGAAGAGGCATGTTGTGGACAGGACAATGAGGCAAGCTGCAGGTTAGTCAAGGAGCCATGTCACAGGGAAGTTGAGGTTGTAAGGCCAAGGAAACTTGCTGCAGGGATGCTAAGGAGGTCCATCATGGGGATGCTGAAGAGGCATACTGAGTAGATGCCAAGATGGTGAGCCAAGGATGTCATAGGTACATTGGGAAGGTGTGTCGTGGGAATGCCAAAGATGTGTACTATGAGGAGGCAAAGGAGTTGAGCCATGGGGATGAAAAAGAGGCATGTCTTTGGGAATCCAAGAAGGAATGTCTAGAGGTGCACTGCAGGAAGGATGAGGAGGAACAAGGTTGGTAGGCCAAGGAGGTACACAGTAGTCAAGCCAAGGAGGCACACAATGGGGTCACTGAGGAGGTATGCAATGGGGATGCCAAAGAAGTGCAGCATGCTGTGGGATCATTGAAGATGGGCACCATGGGACACCAAGGAGGTGTGCCATGGGGACACTGAGGAGCTACACTAGGGGGATGCTGAGGAGTTATGCCATGAACATTTTGAGCCGGCACACCACAGCTAAACCAAGGAGGTACAGCATGCTTTGGGTATATCAAGAAGCTGTGCTGTGGGGACATTGAGGAAGGTCAATGAGGGGAAGCTGAGGATTTGCACCATGGAAACATTGAGAAGATGTGCTTAAGAGAGGTCATGGATGTGGGCTGCATGGAGGATTAGGAGGCATGCCATGGGGAGGATAAGAGGCAAGCCACAGGGAGGTCAAGGATACACAGCACAGGGAAGAAAAGGATTGCCACGGTGATGCTGAGATGTACAGTGGGAACATCAAGGAAGCAGGCCAGAGGGAGGCTTTGGAGGCACAATGTGAGGATGGGTTGCTGTGCTCAGAGATGTTGAATAGGTATGCCATGGAGATGCCAAGGACTTGCACCATGAAGAAAATGTGAAGGCATGCTGTGGGGACATTGAAAAGGGAGATGCAGCAGACACACAGAGGAGGCAGTCCTTGGGAATACTGAAGAGGTACACCATGGGGATGTTGAGAATTCATGACATGCTGTGGGGTCATCAAGGAGGTGCAACACAGGGAGGTGTGCCATAGGAGCACTGAGGAGATATGCCACAGAAAGGACAAGGAGTCACATCATGAGGTTGTGAAAGAGGAATGCCACTGTTACATCAAGGAAGTGTACAATGGGGCCACTATGGGCATGCAGAGGAAGCGTGCCATGGATAGGCTGAGATGCATGTCAAAGGGAGGTTGAAGAGGAATGGTGGGGTGAGGCTGGGGACCCATGCTACAGGGAAGCCAAAGAGGCATGCCACAGAAGTCAAAGCAACACATCATGGGGAGGCCAAGGAAGTGCATGAAAAGGATGCCAAGGAGTTGTACTGCAGGAAGCTTTAGAAGGTCCATTGCAGAAAGGCTAAGGAAGCACCACAGGGAAGCAGAGGAGGCATACTGTGGGGAGTACTAGAAAGAGTGCCTCTGAAAGGCTAAGGAAGCATTTGGAGGAAGGTCAAAGAGATGCATTGTGAAGATGCCAAGGCAGGGCACTAGGGGGGTCCCAAGGATGCTTGGCAGAAGTATTATGAGGAGTCATGCTGCAGGGATGCAGGGGAGGCATGGTGTGGCCAAACTGAGAAGGTACTAAGTGCTGTTAGGAATTTGAGGATAAGCAACTTGGGGTGACTGATGATGCAAGTAATGGAGAAGATATGGAGGCACACCATAGCTTTAGTGAAGAGGTACACAAGGAGACCTCAAGGATGCAAGCTGTGGGGAGGCTGAAGATGTACACCATGGGGAGGCCAAGGATGCACCTGACAGGAAGGCTGAGGAGGCACACTGTGGGGAGGTTAAAGAGGCATGCCATTGGGTGGCCAGGGAAACCTGCCATTGAGAGGTTGAGAAGGCACACAGTCATGAAGTCAAAGAGATGCAATGCATAGCGGGGAGGCTGAGGCGGCCTGCCACATGGAACCCAAGAAGGCATGACATGCTACAGGAATGATGAGGTGGCACACTGCACAGAGGCCAAAGACAAACACTGAAAGAAATCCATGGAGTCATGCCAAAAGAAGGTTGAGAAGGCAGGTTGCATGTCCACTGAAGATGTGTGCTGTCAGAATACGAAGGAGGCATGCCATGGAAATGACACACTTCACCACAAGGGGAAGTTTGAGAAGTTGTTACCATGGGGAGGGGGAGGAGAACCATCACAGGAACACAGGAGGACATGGAGCCAAACCATAGGTAAGCCAAGAAGGCACACCAAAGAGACACTGATAAGATGTGTCACAATGATGTTGAGGAGGCTCATTATGTAGAGAAGACACCAAAGAGGCACTCTGTGTTGATTCCAAGGAGGCCAGCCATGGGGAGAATGAGGATGCACACCCCAGGTAGGTCAGGGATGTGCACCAGAGATGTTGAGGAAGTGTGCTGCATGAACATTGAGGAAGTACACTATGAGTATGTTCAGGAGTCACACTTAAGCTAGATTGAGGATGCATGCCACAGGGATGCTGAGGAGGTGTGGCACAGAAAGGACAAGGATGTTTACCATGTGAGGCTGAAGAGGTACACCAAGGGGTTGCCAAGGAAGCATGCTGTAGGGACATTGAGGAGGCATGCCACGGACACATTGAGGAGACATGTCATGGGGACTAAGGTGTTGTGTCACAGAATCACTGAGCAGGTACGCCACGGAAAGGCCAAGGAAGATTTTGAAGGGGAGTCTGAGGAGGAACGTTGTGTAGAGGCAAAGAAGGTATGCTATAAAGATGACAAGGAGGTGTGCTGCAGAGATGCCAAGGATACATTTCTCAGAGACATTGAGGAGGTGTACTGCAGAGATGCTGAATAGGTATGCCACAGGGATTCCAAAGAGGCAAACTGTGGGGACACTGAAGAGGCATACCATACTCTGATGATGCTGAAGAGGCAATATTTGGGATGCTGAAGACGTATGCTGTGGGGAGACCTAGTATGCAGGTCATGGGGAGGCTGAGGATGCATGCCACAGGGAGTCCAAGGAGGCACACCACAAGAAGGCTGATGAGACATGCCAAGAGGCCAAGGAGATGTATCACAGGGATCATGAGGTGTGGCATGGGGCTGCCAAGGAAAAGCACCACTGGAGTGCCTCAGAGTCTCTTAATGGTAATGTTGAGGAGGCACTCAATGGGGAAGCTGGGGAGCTGTGCCAAAGGAATGCAAAGTAGGAGCTCCACAGAGATGCCAAGGACACTGAGATGCCATGTTGTAAAGACACTGAAGAAGCACTCCATAGGTATGCTGAAGAGTCACACAAGAGAAGACTGAGGACAAATGTCATGGGCAGGGCAGGAGGCCATGGGTGTGCCACAGAAAGGCCAAGGAGATTCACTGCAGGAAGGCTAAAGAGACGTTACAAGGGGAAAGTGAGGAGGCATGCTATGGAGATGCCAAGAATGCTTGCTGTGCAAAGGCCTAGGAGGCATGCCTTGTGAAGGCTGAGGATTAGTGCCACAGGGAGGCTGAGAAAGCATGCTGTGGGGAGGTCAAGGAAGCATGCCATAGGGTAGCTGAATAGTCACAGAGCTGATTACTCTGTGAGGAGGCCAGGTAGGCACACAATGGGAAAACTGAGGAGGCACACTGTGGGGAACCCAAGGAGCCATGCCATGGGATGACCAATAAGGTGCCCCACAGGAAAACTGAGGAGATGCACTGTGAGTATGCTGAGGAGGTGTGCCACTAGATGCTGAGTATGTGTGTCATGGGGAAACCAAGGAGGTGCACCACGAGAAAGCTGAGGGGATGTGTCATGGTGAGGCCAAGGAGGTGTGGCATGGTGCACAAAGGCTGAAGAGATATGACTGTGAGGTGTAGGAGGCATGTTTCAATGCAGGTCTACTGAGGAGTTATGTTACAGTGTGGCCAAGGAGGTGCACCATAGTGAGACTGTGAGGCATGCTGTGGAGAAGCCATGGAGGTGCACCATGTGGAGGCTAAGACTATCACTTATGGGTAATCACTGAAGAAGTGTGCTGTGAATGAACTCCAGGGTAACCAAGGCAATGCAACATAGGTATGTGGTGGAAGGGTGCTGGAGAAATGCTGAGGATGCACACCATGGGGACGCTAAGGAGTCATGCCACAACAATGCAGAGAAAACGTGCCGTAGTAAGGCTGAAAAGGTAAAGCATGTCACGGAGACACAGAAAGCTCATCGTGGAGAGGCCAAAACTACACATTGTGGGGTCTCCTAAGAGGTGAACAGAGAGCAGGGCAAGAAGTTTTGCTGTACAGAGGTTGAGGATGCACACTGAGGGGAGACCAAGGAGGTGTGCTGCAGAAGGGCCAAGATGCATACTGCAGGGTTGCCCAAAACAGAGGTCAAGAAGGTGCAAATTAGGGATTCCATGTAGGCACACCACAGGGTGTCCAAGGAGTTGTACTGTGGGGAGCCTGAGAAGGTATGTCATGGGGAGGCTAAGGAGTGGCTTCATGGGGAATACAAGGAGGAACACCTCTGGGAAAACAAGCAGGCATGCCATGGTAAGCCTGAGGCAGTGGGCGGTAGACCCAAGAGTCATGCTGCAGGGTGGCTGAGGAGGCACGCCATGGGGAGGCTAAAGAGGAACACCAAGAGAATGCTGATGTGATGCACCATGGATATACTGAGGAGGTGTACCAAGGGAATGCCAAGAAGTCATGTCATGGGGATGCTGAAGAGGTAAACTGTGAGGATGCCGAGGAGGTGTGCCATAGGGCTGCTGGTGAGTTGCTCTGTGGAAACTCCAAAGTGGCATACCATGCTATGAGGATGCTGAGGAAGTGCACTGTGGAGAGGTTGAAGAGGCATGCTTCATGGGTGCTGGTGAGTCTCACTGCGAGGAGACTGAGAAGTTGCACCACAGGGAGACTAAAGAGGCAAGCTGAGCGGGCACTGAGGAGACACAGCAAGGAATACCAAAGTTGCATGGCATGGGATGCTGAGGAGATGCAAAACATTGACACTGATGAGGCACACCATGACGATGCAGAGAATATGAGCCACAGGGGGGACCTAGAAGGAACATCCTGTCACAGGGAGGCCATGGTGACATGCTGCTGGGAGGATTAGGAGCCATACTGCAGGGATACTGTATAGGAGTACCACAGGGAAGCCAAGAAGGCATGCTGCAGGGTCACTGAATATTCATGCTGCAGGGAGGCCAAGGACATGTGCCAAGGGTATGATGAGGAGTTGTGCTGTGGAAAGACCAAGGAGGCTTGCCATGGGTTGGTTGAGGAGATGCACCTCAGGGAGCCAAAGGAGGTGCACCAAGGACAGTACAAGGGGGTATGTTACTGAGAGGTCAAGGAGGTGCACTACAGAGAGACCCAGGAGTCACACCATGGGAACACCATGGAGGGAGCCAGAGAAATGACATGAGTGAACACTGTGGGATGTTAAGGAGCCATGCTGTGAGGATGCTGAGGGCACATGCCACACAGATGTCAAGGCGGTGTGCCATGGTGAGGCCAAGGAGGTACAGCACACCACAAGGAGCCAGAGTAGGTGTGCTATGGGGAGTTTAAGAATGCATGTTATGGGCCACCTAAGAGGCACGCCATGGGCAGGGTAAGAAAGCGTGCTGTCAGGAGGTTGAGAAGGTGCACTGCAGTAAGGGTGAGGAGACATGCCACAGGAAGCCTGAGAGACAGGCTTTGGTGTCGCCAAAAGTTTGTTTCATGGAGAGACCAAGGAGGTGTACTTTGGGGATGCCAAGGAAGTGCATTGTGAGGTGTCTAAGGAGGTGCTTCGTGGGGAAGCCAAGAAGAGGAGAGGGTGAGGAGGTGCTCCGTGAGGAGTACAAACAGCACCACTGGGAAGTCAAGGACTTGTAGACACGCCATGGGGAGTTCAAGGTATGTTGCGGAAGGAAAAGGAGGTGCACTACAGGGAGGCCAAGCAGACACACCATGGGAGGACAAAGTGGTGTGCTATGAGAATGCTGAGGCACCACACCAGATAGGAGGTGCTAGGAGGGACACTGCAGGGATACTGAGGAATCTGAGAAGGTACACTGCATTAATATCAAGGAGGTAGGCTGCGGTGATACACAGGAGGCATACCATAGATTTGCCAAAGAGTTGCAGCAAAGGACACCCAGGAAGTGCAACATGAGGTGGTCAAGTAGATGTACTGTGGTAAGACCATGAAGGCATGCTTTTGGGATGCTGATGAGATGGACCACAAGGAGGCTGAGTAGGCATGCTGTGAGGAGAATTAATAGGCATATCATATGGAGGCTAAGTAGGCATGCTACAATGAGTCTAAAGAGGCATGCCATGGAGAGGCTGAAGAGGTGATTCATGGAGTCAGAGGAAGTGTACCACTGGGTCCATGAGAAAACATGCCATGGGGATGCTGAGGAGGTGTGGCATGTGTATGCCATGGAGGTGCACCAGAGGGATACTGAGGATGTGCACCACAGGAATGCCAAAGAGGTGCTCTGTGGGGACACCAAGGAGGTGCACTGTGGTGATGCTGAGGTGGCATGCCTTGGGGATGCAGTGGAGGTGTGCTGCAGGGACAGTGAGGATGCAAGCTACACAGCAAGGATGTTGAGCAGCACACTGCGGGGACACTGAAGTGGTGTGCAATGAACAGATTTAGGAGAAGTGTCACAGGGAAACCTACAATATGCACAGCAGAAATGCCAAGGAGGCACACTGCATGGAGGCCATGAAGGCACACAGCTGGAAGTCTGAGAAGACATGCTGCTGGGAGGTCAAGGGGGTGTGCTATGGGGAGACCAAAGGTGTGCACCACAGGGAGGCCAAGGATGCACTGAGCACACTTGCAAAAGTGTCCTGCTGCGGGGATGCCAAAGATGTGCACAGAAGGGAGAGTGAGGAGGCATGCCACGGGGTGCCAAGAAGTCTCTGAAGAGGCACATCATGGAGACATCAAAGAGGAATGCTGCAGTGATGCAGATAAGACACGTTGTAGTGTGGCCAAGGAGCATCCTGCGGGGATGCTGAGGCATTAAGTCACAGGGAGACCGAGGAGGTATTCCCTGGTAATTCTGAGGTGTGTCACAGGGCTACCAAGGAGGTGTGATGTGCCACAAGGATGTTTAGGGAGTGCACCATGGGTACACCAATGAGGCATGCCACAAGGGGCCTGAGTAGGCACATGGTAGGGAGGCTTAGAAGTGCCCACAACGAGTCTCAGTTGGTGTGCCATAGAGAGGCAGAGAAAGCAAGATAAGATGAGGCTGAAGAAGTGTGCTGTGGAGATGGTGATGAAATGCTACATATGGGTGCTGAGATGGCATGCTGCAGACATGCTAAGGAGATGCACCATGGAATTGCTGAAGACATGTGCCATGGTGACCCCAAGGAGGCATACTGTGAGAACACTGAGGAGGCCCCCTGAAGGGATGCTGAGGAATCACACTGCAGGAATGCCAAGGAGGCATGCAGTAGGGATTCACAGAGGCGTGCCACAGGAATGATGAGAAGGCATGTCATGGGGATACTAAGGTGGTGCAGTGAGCTGTGGGGATACTGAGGAGGCAAGCTGAGGTGATTCCCAGAAGGCAAGGTACACCACGAGATGACTGAGGAGATGCACCACAGGACACCAAAGTGGCACACCATGAGTATGCCAAGGAGAAGAATCACATGGAGGCTGAGGTTATGCATCACAGAAACACTAAAGAGTCATGATGAGGGTAGGCTGTGGAGGTGTGTTGCTAGGCAGTTGAGAAGGCATGCTACATGGAGGCTGAGGAAGTGTGTAACAGGGATGCCAAGGAGACATGCCACTGGGATGAAAAGAAGTCTCAAAGAAGGCACACTGAGGGTATATCAAGGAGGAATGCCATGGTGACACTGAGGAGGTAGACCCCAGGGTCACTAAAGAGGCTCCCTGCAGGGATGCTGAGGAGATGTGTTGCATATATGACAAGGAGGTGTTAAGTGGTGATGCTGAGGAGGCACAGAATAAGGATGCTGAATATGTGTACCATAGGGACACCAAGAAACGTCATCATGGAAATGCCAAGTAGGTATTATGCAGTGATGCTGAGTAGGTACACTGGAGGGAAGACAACAATGCATGCCATAGGAATGCCAAGAAGGCAAGGCGCAGGGATTCTAGGGAGGCATGTTGTGGTGATGCCAAGGAGGCATGACAGTGATACTGTTGAGGTGCACTGCAGGGTTAAATAGCAGGTGTGGTTTGAGGATGTAAAGAGGCCTGCCACAGTTATGAGAAGGTACACAATGGGGTCACTGAGGAGGTGTGCTAACAGAATGCAGAGACATCAAGAATGCAGGAAGGAGGGATGTTGAGGAATGGCGGTGCACTGTGGGGCTATGGAAGAGTGCCATGGTATGCTGAGGAGGTGTGTTGCAGAGAAGCTGAGGAGGTATACCATGGGAATGCTGAAGAGACATGCTGCAAGTACAAGAAAAAGGTGCACTGCAGGGATGAAAAACAGGCATAGAATGCAGCAGAGATGTCAAGGAGGTGCGATGCAGAGTTGATGAGGAGGCATGACATGCAACAGCGACATTGAGGAGGTGTACCTCAGGGATACCAAGAAGGCATGCCATGTGGACACTGAGTAGGTATGGTGTGGGGACACAAAGGAAGAATACCATGGGGAGGCTGAGGTGGAGTGCTGTGGGGATGCCCATGAGTCACGCCATGGAGTTTCTGAGAAGGTGTTCTGTGGGTACACTGAGGAGTCATGCTGTGGGTTTTCTGAGGAGGTGACCCAAAAGAACGTCAAGATACACCACTGGGACACTGAAGAGGTGCACTGCAAGGAAACTAAGGAAGTGTGCTGAAGGAAAGCCGAGGAGGCACTCCACAGGGATGCAAATAAGGTGAGCTACAGGGTCACTGAGGAAGCATGAGACACTGATATAATGCTGAGTAGGCATGATGCAGGGATGCTGAGGTACTGCACTACATGCCATGGGGTCAAGGAGACATGCCATGGGGTCACTGAGAAGGTGTTGTATGACACAGGATGTTGAAGAGCTGTGAGGTGGGGATGCTGAAGAGGTGAACTGTGGTGACTTCAAGGAGGCCTGCCAAAAGGTTGCCAAGGAGACATGCTGCAAGGTCACTGAGGAGGTGTGCTGTGGGCCTGATGATGAGGCATGCCACAAAAACGCCAAGGAGGCATGGGATGCTGAGGGTATCCAAGGAGGTACACTGGAGGAATGACAAGAATGCATGGAGTGCCGTGGGGTTGCTGAAGATGCTTGATGAGTGGTTGCTAAGGAGGCGTGCTGCAGGGACACCCTGGAGCTGTGCCATGGGGACCCTTAGCAGGCACAATACACCATGGTGACATTGAGGAGGTGTGCTACAGATATGTCAAGGACGTGCATCATGGGGTGGACATGGACATGATCCAAATGGAAGTCAAGGAAACATGACCTGGGGAAGCCCATGAAGCACGCTGAGGTGATGCTAGGATGCACATCTTCGGAATACCGAGGAGACACACCACAAGTTTCTCAAGGAGGTGTATCACAATGCAAGGATGTAGTAGAGGTGTTCTGCAATGACGTCAAAGAGTCACACCACAGAGACAATGAGGAGGCGAGACATGGAAATGTTGAGGATGCTTGTCGCTAGGAGACTGAGGAGGTGTGTCATGGGAATGCTAAGGAGGCACAACACTGGGTTTCTGGGGAGGCTGTGGGGATGTTGAAAAAGTGTGCCATAGAAATGCTGAGGAGGTGCACTGTAGGAGGTGCACTGTAGGAGGTGCAGCGGAGCTGAGGAATTGCTCCATGAAAACACTGAGGAGGAACATTGAGGGTGTGCCAGGGAGGCATACTCTGGGGAGGCAAAGTAGGCACAATGAGCCAAGGTGAAGATAAGCAGTGCCATGGAAATGCCAAGGATGCACAGTAAGACATAAAGACTTTGAGATGGCATGCCATGGATTAGGAGGCATGCCACAGGAAAGGAGAGGAGGTGCACTGAGGTGACACTGAAGAAACATGGTGAGGTGACACCAAAGAGGTGCACTGCAGGTATGCCAAGTGGCCACACCATGGAGAAAATAAGGAGGAATGCAGAAGTGATGCTGAGAAGGCATGCTGCAGGTAAGTTAAAGAGATGTGCAACAGGGATGTTGAGGGGGCATCACAGGAACAACAAGGGGATATGCTGCAGTAATATCAAGGGAGTGTGCCATGGAGACACCATAGAGGCATGCCACAGGCTTGCTGGAGAGGCATGCCATGAGGATGCCAGTAAGTCTCTGAGAAGGGGCACTATGGGGATGACTAAGAGGCATGTTGTAGGGATGATGAGGAGGCTTGCTGCAGGGTTGCAAAAAAGGCCCATTGCTGGGACTATAAGTACGTATGCCACAGGAATGCTGAGTTCATAGTCCCTGGGAGGGAGTGATAAGGCGATGCAAAGCAGTGATGCCTCAGAGGAGGACTGTGGGTATGCTGAAGAGGCATGTCTCAGTAGAGCACTGTGGGTATGCTGAAGAGGCATACTTCAGTGATGCCAAGGAGGTACATCATGGGTTCAGTGAAGAAGCATGCCAGTTTTGCCAACAAGACTGCCATAATTATGCTCAGGAGGCATGATATAGGATGCAAAGGAGGTATGCTGTGGGTATTACAAGGGCGCATGCTATGGAGACCTTGAAGAGACATACCACGAGGAAACAGAGGAGGCATGCAGAGGGGCTGCTGAGGAGCTCTACTGCATGGATGTCAAAGTGGCTTGCCATGGTGACTCTAAGGAGGTATTCAATGGAGTCACTGAGAAGGTGCACCATTAGAATGCCAAGGAGTCAAGCCACAGGGACGACTAGGAGAAAAACCACAAGGATGCTGAAGCATCATGTTGCACTGCGGGAACATTGAGTAGATGCACCAGAGGGATGCTGAGAAGTTGAGCCATGGTTTCACTGAAGAGGTGTGCCTTGGGGACACAAAAAAGGTGAACTGCAGGGATGATGAGGAGGTGTGGCACTCCACAGGCATGCTTCAGGGACACCAAGAAGGCAACCCATGGAAACTTTGAGGGGGTGCATCATGGGGATGTGAAGAAGACATGCTGCATCGAAGCCAAGGAGGGATAACATGGGGATATAAGGAGTTGTGCTATGTGGCCTGTGAGGAGTAGCCTTGTGGGATGAACACTACAGAGATTCCATATAGATATGCTCTGGCGATGCCAAGGAGGGGAACTACAGGAGATGTGCCATACCTAGGTGATGCCAAGGATGCATTCCATAGGGATGTTGATGAAGTGAAACACAAGGACACTGAGGAGTCATACTGTGGATTCCCTGAAGAAGCCTGCCATAGGGACACTGAGTAGGTGAGCTATGGTGATGCTGAGAAGTCTTGCCACAGGAAAATTTAGGAGACACAACATGGGGAGGCTGAGGAGACACACCATAGTGCATGGATGCTGAATAGGCACTTCGTGGGGATGCTGAGGAGATATGCCATGGGAAGACTGAGAATGCACACGATAGGAGAACTGATGAGGCTCAACACTGGTAGAATGACGAGGTGCAAAGCTGGGAGGCCAAGTAGATACAACATGAAGAGGCTGAGGATGCATGTCACAGGAATGTTAAGGAGGCAAGCTGTATGGATATCAAGAAGGAATACTGCAGGGATGCTAGAGGTATGCTGCAGGGATCCTGAGGAGGCACATCGCATGGATGTAGAGGAGTTAAGCCATGGGGAAGTCCAGGAGGCACACCACAGGAAGCAAAGAGGTGCACCAAGGGGATACTGAGTAAGCGTGCCATGAGGATTACAAGAAGACACAACATGGGGAAACTGAGAAGGCATGCCATGAGGACACCAAGGAGGTGTGCTGTGGGGATGCTGAGGAAGCATGCTGCAGAGATGCCAAGGAGGCATGCCATGGGGATGCTGAGGTGATGTACTACAGGGAGGCTGAAGAGGTGTACCATATTGCTGGAATGCCAAAGAAGCACTCTGTGGGATGCCAATGTAGCATGTTTGGGGGAGGCCAAGGAGCATGCCAAAGTAGGGAAAGGAGGCACGCCATAGGGAAGACAAAGAGGTGCACTGGGGAGTACACCAAGGATTTGTCCCGTGGTGAAGCCAAGAAGGCATGCTACAGGCAGCTGAAGAGGCTTGGTGCATTGTAGGGATCACAAGAATGTGTGCCATGGGGAGGTCCAGGAAGAAAACCATGAGGAGGCCAAGAAGGCATTCCGTGGGGAGGCTGAGGTGTGATTCAGTGTCACTGATGATCTCCGCGGCTTGAAGTCTGAAGATACACAACAAAGGGAGTCCAAGGAGGAGCACTGTGGTGATACCAAGGAGGCACACCATAAGAAGTATGAGTTGTGCCAGAAATATGTCGAGGAGGTATGCCACAGAGATGCTGACAAGGCACTCTTCAGGGACACCTGGGAGGTATGCCACAGAGATGCCAAAAAGAAAAACCACTGGGACTCTGAGGAGGAGTGTGATGGGAATGCAGAGGAGAAACACTGAGGGGACCATTAAGATGCTGAGGAGGAATGCTGTCAGCATGCTGAGGAGGTGTGCCACAGGGATGCCGAGGAGGTGTGTCATGGGAATGCTGAGGAGGGATGGATGCCTTGGTGATGCGAGGGGTGTGCCATCAGGCCGTCAAGGAGTCGTGCTGTAGGGGGGTTGAGGAGGTGCTACATATCATAGAGACCAAGAACTTGTGTCCCAGAGAGACCAAGGAGGTGCACCACGGGGAGACCAAGGGAACTTTGTGCAATGCAGGGACACCAAGAATTTGTCCCATGGTGAATACAAAAAGGTATGCTACAGAAAAGCCACGAGGTATGCATGGGGAGGCTGAGGAGGTGTTTTGCAGCATCACTGAGAAGCTGCACCACTGGGAGTCTGGGAAGACATGAAAAGGAGAATCCATTGAAGAGCATTGTGGAGAGGTCAAGAAGGCACACCATAAGAAGGATGAGGATGTGTGCTGCAGAAAGTCCAAAGAGATGCACCACAGGGAGTTCAAGAAAGTATGCCTTGGGGTCACTGAGGAGATGCACCACGGAGCTGCCAAGAAGACATGCTGCAGGAATGCCGAGGTGGCATACCACGGGGACACTGAGGAGAAGTGCTACAGGAAAGCTGAATAGGTGTGTTGTGGATATGCTGAGGAGGCTTGCGAAAAGTATTCCAAGAAGATGTGCCATGGGTACACTGAAGAAGAACATCACAGAAATGCTAAGGAGATGCACCAGACACGACAAGATAGTGTGCCACAGGGACACTGAATATGCATGTCATGGGGATGCTGAGGAGAAGCGCAGCAGGATAACTAAGATTGCACACCATGGAAACGACAAGGAGACATGCTATAGGTATTCTGGGGAGGCACACCATGGGCATGTCATGTGTGTGCCCACGGTGTACCTCCTCAGAATCCCTGTGGCATGTCTCCTTGCCACATGGGATCATTCCAGAGTAAGACTGAGAAGCTGATGGGGATGATGAGGTGGTATGTTGTGGTGAGGCTAAGGAGGCACTGTGTACACTGGGGAGGTCAAGGAGGTGTGCTGCAGTGAAGCCAAGGTGATACACCATGGGAAGGCTGAGGAGGTGCTCTGTGGGGACACCTAAGAGGCATGCCAGGGGGATGCCATGGAGGCACACCATGGGGACTCTGAAGAAGGATGTGCAGGAATGCCAAGGAGGCATACTACAGGCATACTGAGGAGGCATGCTTCAAGGACGCCAGGGGAGTGGGCTGTGGGGACACTGAGGAGGTGTTCCATGGTTTAAACAAGGAGATATGACACAGGAATGCAGAAGAGGCATGGCATAGGGACACCTAAGAGGCACATCATGGGGTTGATAATGACGCATGCTTTGGAAATGCCAAGGAGGTACATCGTGCTATGTGGAGCCTGATTAGTTGTGCCTCAGGGGGATGAAGAGTTGTGCCAGAAGAGACTTAGGAGGCACGGTACAATGCAGGGATGCTGAGGAGGTGTGACATGAGGAGGTTAAGACTGTGCCATGGGGAGGCCATAGGAGCATGCCATGGGGAGACTGAGAGGATGTCTTGTGGTGTCAACTAGGAAGCATGCCACTGGGAGGGCAAGGGGTCATGACAAGGAGAGTCCTCGGAGTCGTGTTGTACAGAGGATGAGAAAGTGTTTTGGGGCATGAGGAGGTGCACTGCAGGGACGCAGAAGAAACCCACTGTGGGAACATCAAGGTAGCACACCATGGGTACACAAAGGAGATGCACCATGGCGATGCTGAGAATGTGTGCCAGGAGATCCCCAGGATGTCTACTACATGGATGCTGAGGAAGCAAGTCACGAGGATATCCAGGAGTTGTGCCATGACATGGGGATGCCAAAGAGAGACTCCTGTGGATGCGAATGAAACATGCTACATGGAGGTCAAAGCAGTGTGCCACAAGAAGATGATAAGGTATGGCACAAAAGCACAGATGAGGCATGCCTCATGAATGCAAAAGGAAGCATACCTTGGGGACACTGAGGGGGTATACAATGGAGATTCTGAAAAAGCATGCCAAAGAGACACCAAGGAAATATACCATGCTGTGGGGACACTGAAGAGGCACTTTATGGGGATACCATCAGAGGGATGTGGAGGACACAGGACACAGGGAGCCTGAGAAGGTGTGCCATGGGACAACCAAGGAGGTATGCCATGGGAAAACTGAAGAGATGTGTTAAACAGATGACAAAGAAGTATGATGGAAAGAGGCATGCTGCGTTGATGCCAAGGAGTCATGCTGCAGAGACATCAAGGAAGGATGCCTTGGGTAGGCTGAGCAGAAATCCCATGGGAAGATCAAGGAGGTGCACCACAGGGATGTCAAGAAGGCATGCCATAGGAATGCTGAGACAGCACACCATGCCCTGGGACACCAAACAGCCACTTCATGAGAATCCAAGGATGTATGCAATGTGTAGTCTGAGAAGTTGCTCCACAGGGAGGCTGAGAAGGCACTCCACGTGAAAGGTGAGGAAGTGAAACAAGGGAAGGCCAAGGAAGCACTTCAAGAGTACACCAAGGAGATGTACCATGAGGATGTTGAGGAGATGCTGCACAGGGACATGAAGGAGACATGCCACAGAGACATGGAGGGAGTGCATTACACTGCTGTAATGCTGAAGAGGCACTCTGTGGGGATGTTGAGGAAGTACATCACGGGTAGGCCAAAAAATGCATGCTACATGTAGGGTGATGCGATGAGAAACAGGGAGTCTGAGAATGTGCACTACAGATAGGTTAAAGTGTTGTGGCACAAGAAAGGGATACTGATGAGTCTTGCCACAGGGAGGTCAAAATGTATGCCACAGGATGGTCATGGAGTCATGCTGTGAAAAGGTTGGGGAGACATGTTGTGGGGTCATGGATGAAAGGCACCACTGGGAGGCCAAGAAGGCACACGATGGGGAGCCCAAGAAGGTGTATCATGAAGAATGTGAGGAGGCACATTGTGAGGAAATGTGGAGGTGTGCTATGGGGATGCCAAGGTGGCTCATTTCAGGGATTATTAGGAGGTGCACTATGGGGATTCCAAGGAATTGTGCTGTGGGTACACTGAGGAGACACATCACAGGGATGCCGAGGAGGCCCATCATGCTGTGGGAACACTCAAGAGGTATTCCCTGTGGATGCTAAGGAGGCATGCTGTGGGAAAGCCAAGGACACACACAAGGATGCTGAAGAGGCATGCCACAGGAAAGCTGAAGAGGCTTACCATGGGAAGACTGAGGGCGTGTGGCACAGGAAATCTGAGGATATGCTCCAAGGAGATAGCACGGAGGCAGGGCACAGGGCACCAAGTAAATACAATCTGAGAACACCAAGGAGGTGCACCACAGGAATATTGGGGAGGCAAACCAAGGGGATGCATCATGGGGACACCGAGGAGGCACACTCTTCCTTAGGGATGCCAAAGAGGCCCTCCATGGGGACAGTGAGGAGATGTATCATGGGGAGGTCTAGGACACTCACCAAAAGGAGGCTGAGGATTTGCAAGACAGGTAGGATGACGAGACATGGGAAGGCCCAGGATGCATGCCAAGGGGATTCCACAGAAGCATGCCAACAGGATGTTGAGGAGGTGTGCTATGGAGTCAATGAGGAGGTGAACTACAGTGATGCCATGGATGTGAAGCACAGGGAACCCAAGAGGCATGACACAGGGATGCCAAGGAGTTACACCATGGGAAAGACAAGGATGTACACCATGGCGATGTTGAGGAAGCACATCAAGAAATGCCAAGGAGTTGCACTGTATGGATGTCAAGGAGATATTCCTAGAATATCAAGGAAGCCACCATTCCATGAGTATGCCAAAGATGAACTCTGTGAGGGTGCTGAAGAGGAGTGCCATGAGGACGACGAGGGCATACATCACAGTAGGCTGAGGAGGAGCACGTAGAAAGGCTAGGTGGCTCACCATGGGAATGCTGAGGAGGTGTACCATGGGAAAGCAAAGGAGGTGCACCATGGGGACGATAATGAGGCACATTGTGGGGACACCAAGGAAGAGTGCAAGAAACAATAAGAAGGCATACTGTGGAGATGCCAAGGAGACACACCATGGCAACGTCATGGAGGCATGCAGTGGGAACGCCAAGTAGGCATGCTGCAAGTACATTGAAGAGGCATGCCATGGGAATGCCAAGAAGGTGACCCATGGGGAAACTTTGGAGGCTTGCTACAGGAAGGCTGAGGAGGCACACCAAGGGAAGACTGAGGATTCAATCTAAGGGTATGTAGAAGAAGCATGCTGCAAGGACACTGAGGAAGCATGTCATGAGGACACCAAGGAGGTGCACCATGGAGACACAATAGAGGCGTGCCCTGAGGATGCTAAAGAGGGACGCCACAGGGATGCTGAGGAGGTGTACCGGGGGATGGCAAGGAGGTGTGACATGAGGTCACAGAGAAGGCAGTCTGTGAGGATGCCAAGGAGGTGAACCATGGAGATGCTGAAGAGATGTATCACTAGAATGCTGAAGGGGCCCACCACACAATGATTATGCTTAAGAGGCAATTTGTGAGTTGCCAAGTAAGGGTGCCATAGATAGTCCGAGGATATATGTCATGGGTAGACAAAGAAGGCTTATCACAGGTAAGCTGAGGAGACATGTGGCAGGGATGCTGAGGAGGCATGCAACAGGGACGCTGAGGCAGCCCATCATAAGAATAAAGAGACAAGCTGGGAGGACGTCAAGGAGATGAGCCAATGAGGAACACCATGGGAATGCTGAGGAATTGTGATTCAAGGAACCCAAGGAGGCACAGCACAGGAAGGCTGAGGAGGTGTGCCATGTGGAGTCTGAGGAAGTGCACTACAAGGATGTTGAGGAAGTGCACAGGGCTGCTGAGAAGGCATGTCACAGAAAAGCCAGGGAGGTGCACTGCAGGGATGCTGAGAAGGGGCTCATTGGGACACCAATGATGCATACCATGTGAAAAATAAGTCATAAAGTAGCCATGGAAATGCACCATGGGGAAATCAAGGAGTTTCTCAGCAGCATTGCTAAGGAGGTGCACCATGAGGAGGATAAAGAGTCACACTTTGGTGAAGTGTGGCACAATGCAGGGAGGATGAGGACTTGCACCACGGGAAAGCTAGAGGTGCACCATGAGTGTGCTGAATAGGGGCACTACAGTGTCACCAATAAGGCCCTCCATGGGCACTGAAGAGGCAAGCCATGAGGATGCTGAGGAGGTATGCCATGGGGACACTGAGGAAGTGTGAAAAGGAGATTGAGGAAGCTCACTCTGGGGATACTGAGGATATGTACTGGGGTGAGGCCATGAAAGCAAGTGATGGGGGGGATAAGGCTGTATGCAACATGGACCCTGAAGAAGCACACCAGAGGAGTGCCAAGGAGGTGTGATGTGGTGAGTCCAAAGGAAGGATACTGCGTGGAGGAGATTGGCATGTGATGTGGAGTACTAGGAGGCCTGCTGAAAAAGGCATATTATGGGTAGGCCAAGCAGGGGCACCATGATGATACTGAGGATATGTGCCATGGGGACTCTGAGGAGTTATGCTACAAGGATGCTGAGGAGTCAAGCTATGAGGATGACAAGGAGGAATACCCTGGTGAGACTGAAGAGGTATAGTGTGCCATGTGAAACCTGAGGAGGTGTGCTTAGGGAGCACAAGAAGGCATGCAAAGGGGAGGCTGCGGAGATGTGGTGCACAGAGGGGAAGCTGATGAGTGTGTCTTGGGGAGACCAATGAGAGATTTTATAAGGATGCCGTGAATGTACATCATGGGGTGGCCAAGGAATCACTCAGCAGGGTCGCCCAGGAGGTGTGCCATGGGGAGGATGAGGAGGCATACCACAGGAATGCAGAAAAGGTTTACTGTGGGGAGGTTGAGGAGGCATGCCACAGGGAAGCATGTCACACCACACACACCACAGGGAGAGGTATATCACTACCTGTACACCACAGGGAGGTCATGAAGACATACCTTGTGAAGATTGAGGAGTCATCAATGAAGAGGATGAGGAAGTGCACTGCAAAGAAGCCAAGGATGCATGGCATGGGGAGACCGAGGAGGTGAACCATGGGAACACTGAGAAGGCATGCTGTGGGAACGTTAAATCAGCATGACATAAAGAGGCCAGGGAGGCATGCCACATTGACACTATGGAGGCACATTGTGCAGAGGCCAAGGAGATGTGACATGGGGTCACAGAGGATGTCACAGTTATGTCAAAGAAGTGTGCTGTGAGGACTTGGATGAGTCATATTGTGGGAATGTCAAGGAGATGCGCCATCGTACCATGGGGAGAACAAGAAAGCACCACACGAGGAGGCCGAGGAGGTACACTATGTGGGCATCAAGGAGGTGTGCTTCAGGGATGTTGAAGAGGCATGCCCAGGGTTTCTTAGAAGGAGTGGTGTGGAAACGCAAAGTAGGTGTGCCACCAGGAGGATGAGGAGAAGCACTGGGGAAATGTGGATGATGCACACTGCAGGTATGCAAATAGGGCAAGAATTAAGGCGGCTATGGAGGTGCACAATGGGAGATTGAGGGGTCACTCAGTGACATCATTGAGAAGGTGTACCATAGGAGGATAAGGAGATGTGCCATGGGGAGACTGAGCATGTACACTGTGGGGATGTCAAAAATGTGTGCCACGAGGAGTCTAGGCATGATACAAGAAAGGCAAGGGGGTGCAACACAGGGAGGCAGAAGAGGGACTGTGGGGGAGGCCAAGGTTGTGTGCTTTGGGGATCAAAGTTATGCCTTGGGCGTACTGAGGGGACTCACTGAGGCGATGCCAAAAGACATTTGGGGGCCACCATAGAGGCATGTTTCAAGAATGCTGAAGAATGCCAAGGAGGTATGCCCCAGGGAGGCCAATAATTACAAGTGTTGGAAGCCCCCAGGAGACACATCACCAGAGACTGAGGATGCACACTGTGGGGGAGACTGAGAAGGCACACCATGGGATTGTTGAGGAGATGCCATGGGGTTTCAGTGGAGGAGAACTGCAGGAAGGAGGAGGAGGAGTGCTATGGAGTTTTCAAAGAGGCATGCCAAAGGGGTGCCAAGGAGGCTAGTGATGCCATGGGGACACCGAAGAGTTGCTTCACAGAGAGTCCAATAAGGCAATCAGTGGGACCACCCAGGAGACATGCTACAGGGAGGCTGAGAAGGCATGGTACAAGGAGGTTGACGAGGCAAGTTCTGGAGATATGGAGGATGTGTGCTATGGAGAAAATGAGAAGGCCTGCAGACAGATATGACCTCGTGAGACTGAGGGGATGCAGTATGCCACACAGAGTCTAAGGAGGCACACTATGGGGAGTCCAAGGAGCACACAAGTGGGAGGACAAGGAGGTAGTGTGCACAGTGGAGAAGCTGAGGAATTATAGTGCAGGATGGCCAAGAAGGTACGCCATAAGGAGCCTGTGGTGGAAAGCCATAAGGAAGTCAAGGAATCACTCAGCAGAATCGCCTAGGAGATGTGTCTTGGGGATAAAGAGGAGACATGCTACAGGGATGAAAATGAGTTTTACCCTGGGGACATCGAGCATGCATACTGCAGGGAGGCTGAGGGGTGTGCCATGGGGAAGTAGAGGAGGCATACTGTAAGGACACCATATAGGTGAAGTACACCACATGCATGCCAGGGGATGCTGAGAAAGAATGCCACGGGGCAACTGAAGATATGCATGATGGAAATGCTAAGGAGGGATGTCATGTAGAGGCCATGGGGACACACTGCATGAAGCTCAAGGAGATGTGCAGTGGGGAGGGTGAGAAGGCATGCCAGTGGGCGGCCAGGATGCATGGCAGAGGGAGGCTAAGGAGGTATGCAGCAGGGATGCTAACAAGATGCAACAATGAAATGCCAAAGAAAAACTATGTGAGGAGCATGAGCAGGCACTCTGATTGTAGGATGAGACACACTGCAGTGACACTGTGGAGATCCCCCATGAGGATGTTGAGAAGACATGCCACAGGGCGAAGAAGGGGGTGCAGTGTGCTGCAGAGAGGATAAGGACTTGTACCATGGGGAGGCTGAGAAGGGGATCACGAGTGAGGCTGAGAATATATGCCTTGGAGATGCCAAGGAGGTGTACTGACGGGATAATGAGGGTGTGTGCCGCAACAAGGCCAAGGAGGCAAAATGTTCCACCCAGAGGCTGAGGAGGTGCACGACGTGGAGTCAAAGGAGGCATGACAAGGGGAGGCCAAGGATGCAGAGTGCACAGCAAGAATGCTGAGGAAGTGTGCTACAGTGAGGCTGAGGAGGCAAACATAAGAAGGTTGTGGAGGTGCACCACTTAAGGGCTGAGAACTTGCTCAGTAGGATCATGAAGGAGGGGCATCATGGGAATGATGAGGAGGCATGCTGCAGGGATATCGAGAAGAAACATCATGGGGAAGAGGAGGAGGCATGCCACAGGGAGTCCAGGGAGAGGTTCGTGGTGAGGATGACGATAGGCACTGTGGAAGCATTAAGGAGGCATGCCACACAGAGATTGTGGAGGTACACCACATGGAGGCCAAGGAGGTTCACAATGAAGAGAATGAGGAAGCCTGCCACAAGGAGACTGATGGTGTGCAGCATGGAGAGGCTGAGGAAGTGTGTTGCAGGGGAGCTGAGAAGGCACGCCACTGGAACACTGAATAGGCACGTTGCAGGGAGGTGGAGGAGGCCTGTTGAAGGGTAGATTATGAGGTGTGCTGCAGTGACACCATATAGGTGCACTGTGGGAGGTCAAGGATGCTGGCTGTGGAGATGCTGATAAGATGTGCCATGGGAATGCCAAGGAGGTTTGCCATGTGGAGACTGAGGAGGCACAGCACCATGAGGTTGCGTAGGTGTGCCTTGAGGGCACAAGGAGGTGTGGCACAGGGACTTTCAGAGGCAACTTACAGAACTACAAAGAAAGTATGTTTTGGAAATGCCAAGGAGGCACTCTTCAGGGAGACTAAGAAGATACAATATAGAATGCCAAGGATGCACATCATGGAAATGTCAAGGAGGCCTGCTAAGTGTCCAAGAGGGCACAACATGGGAAGGCCATGGAGTCACTCAGCAGCATCACCATAAGGAGGAGGTGCACCATGAGAATGATGAGTCATGCTCTGGGAATGCTGAAGAGGCACACCACAGAGAGGCCAAGGAGGTGCACTGTGGAGAAGCTCAGGAAGTGTGCCATGGTGAGGGAGAGGCATGATGAAGGAGCTCAAATGGGTGTACCACAGAGCGGACGAGGAAACGTTGCAGAGAGAAAAAGGGGTTGTCCCACAAGGATGTTGAAGGGAGACATTGTGTGGATGCCAAAGAGGCACGCTGCAGGAACTCTGGGAAGGCATGCTGCAGGGATGCTGAGGAGTTGTGATGTGGCGTTACCAAGGAGTCACACTGCAGAGACACCCTGGTGTACTGCAGGCATGCTAAGGAGGCATGTTGTGGGAAATCTGAGGAGGCCCAGCACGAGAGACTTGAGAAGTGCTGCAAGGATATCAAACAGGTGCACCACAGGTACATCAAGAAGGCGATCTACAGGGCTGCCATGAAGGCATGCTATGGAAACACTGAGAAGATGCCTTGGGTGGAAGCTGAGGAGTGATGCTGGGGGATTCCAGGGAGATGGGCTGTGGGGAAGATGACCAAGTGCAGTGTGGGGATGTCAAGGATGGGTGCCACAAGGATGCCAAGAAGCAGGCCATGGGGATGATGAGGAGTTTTGCCCCAGCAAGGCAAATTTGGTGCAATGTATCTCATGGAAGGTGAGGAGGCATGCCACGGGGAGACCAAAGAGGCATGCAACAGGGAGACCTCAGAGACATGGGCTTCAGTGGGGATGCTGAAGAAGTGTGAAACAGGGAGGCCAAGGAGGCTTGACATAAGAAGGCTGTGGATGCACACCACATGGATGCTGATAAGTCATTCTGTCAGCTGCCAAGTAGGTTCACCACAGGAAGGATGAGGAGGCATAGCACACTGTGGAAATGCTGAGGAAACGTGTCCTTAAAAGACCAAGGAAGCAGGCCATAAGGAGGCCCTCAAGGTACACCATGAAGAGGACTCCATGGGGTTGCACAGGGAGTGGCCATGAGGAGGATGAAGAGGCATGTTGTGGGGATGCCAAGAAGGCAGGCTGTGAGGTGGTGTGGAGGCTTACCATAAGAAGGATGAAAAGATGCACCCAATGTGAGGCCAAGGAGGTATGCCATAGGGACACTGAGAAAGTACATCACACCACAGGGTTGTCAAAGATGGATGTTTGGGGACATTGAGAAAGGGTGCCATGGGATGGTTGTGGATACGCACTGCAGAAATGCCAAGGAGCTATGCCATGAGACTGTGTAACTGCACTGACTGAAAGTCAAGGAGGCAAACGATGGGGGGTGAGGTGTGTCCCTGGGTGGCTGAGGTTGAGAAGCATGGGGAGGTTGAGGAGGTGTGCCATGTGAATATCAAGAAGTTGTGCCACAGACATGCTGAAGATTCATCACGCAAAGAGGTAAAGGTGGCATGCTGTAGAGTCATCTTGGAGGAGCTACAAGTGGAGGCTGAGGAGGAATGTCATAGAATCATTGAGGAGAGACACTGTGGGGATGTGGAGGAGATGCGTTGTGATCATGCTGATAAGGTTGTGCCATGGGAATTCTGAGTAAATGCACCAGAGGGAGGCTGAAGGGAAACAGCACTAGAAGGCCGAGGAGGTGCACCAAGAGGATGCTGAGGAGGTGTACCACAGGAATGTTGAGGTGGTGCACAGTGCTGCTGAGAAGGGTGCTACAGAAAAACCAAAAAGTCTTGTTGCAAGAAAGCTGAGTAGTGGTATGGGAGGATGCCAATGAGGTATGACCTAAGAAGACCATATAAGCACACTTCAGGGAAACTGAGCAGTTGCTCAGGGCTATCGTCAAGGAGGTGCATAGTGTAGTGATGCAAAGGTGGTGCACCATGGGGAGGTGGAGAAATCACAACATGTGGAGGCCCAGAAATCATGCTGCAGAGTTACCAAACAGACACTCCACAAGGATACTGAAAAGATGAACAGTGGGCACTCTAAGGAGGCAAATCACAGGGACACTGCAGAGGCTTGCTGCAGGTATACTGAGGAGGCACCCAGGGGAGTCAGAGTATGTGTGATGTGAGAAGGCCAAGGAGACACAACACAGGTAGGCCAAGGTGGCACATAATGTGGAGGCCAAGGGGGTGCACCGCGGATTTGCTGAGGATTCATGCTGTGGTGACACTAAGGGTCGGTGACATGGGGTCACAAAGGAGGTGTGTTGCAGAGAAGCCCATGAAGGATTTCATAGGGTCACAGAAGAGTCCCAGGAGGCAAGCCATGGCAAGGAAACACCAAACATGTGTTTTGAGGGTATGCCAAGAAGGTGCATCATGTTTCTGCCTAGGAAACATTCTGTAGGACCACCTAAGAGGTATACTATTGGGAGGTCGAGGAGCTGTGGCAAAAAGAGACCAAGCTGGTGCTTTGGGAGGACACCAAGGAGGCAGAACCGCAGGGATGTCAAGGAGGCATGTCATGGGGATGCTGAGGAAGCATGCAGCAGGACTGCAGAGGAGACTTGCCACGGGAATACTGAAGAGGCATTTCACAGAAAGGCTGAGGAGGCACTCCATGGGGTGGACAAGGAGGCATACTATGGGCAGGCCAAGAAGGTGTGCCACAAGGAGACCAAGGAGGCTTGCTGTGGGGACCCTGAGGAGGCATGTCACAGGGATGCCAAGAAGGTATGACATAGGGAGACTGAGCAAGCACACCACAGGGAGGATGAGTAGGCATGCCATGGGGAGGTTCACTAACAGGAGGCTGGGGCGGCATGCCATGGAAACACCAAGGAGGGCTACATTGACAAGGTGTGTCACAGGGACACCAAAGAGGCATATCTCATCGTTGCTGAGGAAATGTACTGGAGAAACCCTGAGGAGGCACATCATGGTGACTTCAACAAGGCAGGTCATGGCATCACCAAGAAAACCTGCAGAATGCCATGGAGGCACATCCTAGGATGCTGAGGATGTGCATGTGAGATGGTTGAGAAGTCACATGACAGAAAATCAAAGGAGGTACACCAAGATCTTACTGAGGTGTGCAGAAGGGATGATGACTGGGCATACCATGGGGATGCCAAGCAGACATGCCATGGTGACACCAAAAGAGACATGCCATGGAGACACTGATGAGGTATGCTACATGCCACCAAAGTGGCATGCCATGGAGACAGCCAAGGAGGCACATCCCAGGAGTCTGAGTATGTGCTATGAGAGATGACTGAAGAAGCACATGACAGACAATCATAGGAAGCACACCACAAACACACTGAGGAGGTGTGCAGCAGGGTTACTGAGTAGGCATACCATCGGGATGCCAAGCAGACATCCCATGGTGATACCAAAGAGGTGTGCCATGGGGACGCTGATGAGGCAAGCCTCATGCTGCCAAAGAGACATGTCATGAAGACATAGAAGTGTGTCATGGGGCTGTCAATGATGTGTGCCATCAGGCCGCCAAGGAGGTATGCCCTTAGAGAACGAGGAAAAATGTCACAGGAAAGCAAAGAAAGACTGCTGTGGGGTCGCTAACAAAGGGTGTTGGCTGGCAAAATGAAGAGATGCACAACACAAATGCTAATGAGGCATGCTGCAATGAGGACCAAAGGTGCATCACAGAGAGGCTAATGAGATGCCACACGGAGACCAAGGATGGCTCTCCACGTCATGAAGAGTATAAAGTGGCATACCACTGGAAAGCTGAGGAGGTGTACCATAGTGAAACCAAGGACCCTGGGAAGGCCTAGGAAACACTTCGTGGTAAATAGGAGGAGGTGCACTACTGGGAGGTCAAGGACTCACATCATGGGTAAGCCAAGGAGGCACGCAATGAAAACGCCAAGTAGGGGCATCAGGAAAATGCTGAGAATGCACACCAAAGAGACACTGAAGAGGCACGCCATAAAGAGGTCATGGAGGTGTGCCAAATGGAGGTATTGAACGTGCACTAAGGGGTCGCTGATGAGGTGCATCATAATGAGGATGAGGAGGCACAATGCCAAGATTCTCAGGAGATGCATTGTGGGTAGATTGAGGAGGCATGCCAAAAGGAGATTGGGAAGGTGCACTACAGTGAGACCAAGAAGGCATGCCATTGAGCCATCAAGGAGGAATGCCACAGGGAAGCCAAGGAGGTGTGTCATGTTGCAGGAATGAATAGGAGGCACACCCTTGGGAGGTAAAGGATGCACGGTGCAGGGACACTGGAAAGGCAGGCCACAGGGAGGCAGAAGAGTTGTGATGCAAGGAGGAGGTACACTGCATGGAGGCTAAGGAGATGGGCTATGGGGAGTCCAAAAAGGCATGCCATCGGAAAACCTAAAAGTTTCATCATGGGGATTCAAAGGAAGCATGCTGTGGGTTTGCCAAGGATGTGTAAGGCAAGAATGCCAAAGAGGCATGCCACACCATAGGGATATAGAAGAGGTTATCCATGGGGATGATGAGGAGGAATGACATGCAAGGCATGCTTCAGTGATGCGGAGGAGGTGCATTGTGGAATGGCAGAGGAGACTCATTGCAGGGAGGCTGAGGTGTGCCTTAGGTGAACTAGGAGGTATCCCAAATGTAGACTGAGGAGGCATGCTGCATGGAGGCTGAGGAGGCATGCCACTGGGAGGTCAAGAAATCATGCTGTAGGAAGGCTGAGGAGAGGTGCTTTGGGGAAGCCAAGGAGGTCACCATGGAAATGATATGGAGGCACCCTATAAGGAGGTTGTGGAGGAGAACTTCAGTACAGCCAAGTAGACAAACCATGGGGAGGACAAGGAGTCATGGAGCAGGAAGGCTGAGGATATGTGCTGTGAGTAGACGCAGGAAATGTGCCATGATGAGGACTAGGAGGCATGCCCCAAGGAGGCCAAGGAGGCCTTCTGTGGTGTGGCAGGAGATTCACCATGGGGGATGCTGAAGCGGCACACCCACCATGGAGAGACCACAGAGGCATGCTGCAGTTTGACCAGGGTGAGTGAGGTTTGATCAATGTGGGTTATCACAGGGAAGTTGAGGAGGTGTGCTGTAGGCAGTCTAAGGACAAGCACTAGAATGAGGTTTGGGGAGAAGCATGCAAAATGTCCAAGGAGGCACACCATGGCAAGACCATGGCCGTAAACCACAGGAGCCCAAGGAGTTGGAAGAAGCATACTATGGGGAAGCTGAGGTTTCATGACATGGGAAGACTGAGACAGACATTCCACGGATAGACTGAAGAGGTGCACTGCAGCTAAGCCATGGAGGCTTACCATGTGGTGGCCCAAAAGGTGCACATGCCATTAGGAAGCTAAAGATTTGTGCCACATGAAGGCCAAGTAGCCACACTGTGGTGAGGTCAATGAGGTATGTTACAGATCAGATGAGTGGGCATGGAGGAGGTATGCTGAGGGCAGGTTGTGAAGACAGGCTGTGGGGAGACTAAGGAGGAGAGTTTCAGAGAGGCTGAGGAGGCATGCCGTGCTGTGGCTGAGAAGCTGCACTGTGGCAAGGATGAGAATGTGTGCCACAAGGAGTCCAAGGGGCTTGTTGCGGGTAGGCTGAGGAGGGACACTCCTAAGAGACCAAAAACATGTGCCATGGTGAGGTTGAGGAGGTATGCCAAGGGAGACCAAGAAATTGAACAGCAAAGAGGCCAAGGATACATGCCACAGTGACAATGAGTAGGAAAACCACAAAGAAGCCGATGTGGCACTCTGTGAGGAGGCTGAGGATGGATGCCACAGAGAGGCCAATGAGGTGTACCATAGAAACACTGAGGGACACTCTGTGGGGTGACAAGGAGGTTTGCTGTGGGGCTGATAAGAAGGCACACTGTGGGGGCACCTAGAAGGCATGCCATTAAGAGACCAAGGAGGAGATGAACCTTGAGGAGGCCAAGGAAGCTCACCGTGGGAAGGCCAAGGAGGAGAGCACACATCATGAGGAGACCAAAGAAGTGTACCACAGCAAGGCTGAGGAGATGCACTGTAAAGAGTTTGAGAAAGTACACCATGGGAAGCCTGAAGAGGCATGCCATAGGTAGCAGGAGGATGCACACTGTGAAGAGGATGAGGAAGAAAACCACAAATAGGCCCAGGAAGTGAACTGCAGGGAGGCCAAGAAGGCATGATGTGGAGAGGCTGAGGAGACACACCTTGGCAAGATGAGGAGTTGTACTACAAGGAGTCTGAGGAGGTGGACAGCAGAGGGTTGAGGAGGCATGCTGCTAGGAAGACAAAATGGTGTGCCATGGGGAGGCAGAGGAGGTTAACCAGAAGGTTGCCTAGGAAACACATCATGGGGAGTCCAAGCAGGTGCACCACCTGGAGGAGAAGAAGGCACACCATGAGGAGGTTGAGAAGATGCATCACAGAGAGGTCAGGGAGGGGAAATGGGGGTAGAGTGAGAAGGCGCTATGTGGGGAGACTGAAGAGGCAAATGCACCACAGGGAGGCCAAGGAAATGTGCTGTGAGGAGACAGAGGAGGAGTGCATGCTGAGAAGGCTGCGGAGGCACGTGCACCATAGGGAGGCTAATTATGCATGCCAAGTTGAGGTTCAGGAAGTACAATATTGAAAGTACAGGAAAGAATGTTGCTGTGAGGACAAGGATGCACACCATGAGGAGACCAAAGGTGTGTACCTCTGAGAGGCCAAGGTTTTGTGACACTGGGAGACAGAGGAGGTGCACACACCATGGGTAGGCCAAAAAGGTGTGCCATGAGTAGACCAAGGAGTCACACCATGGGGAAGCCAAACGGATATGCAGCAGGAATGGGTGCCACAGAGAGGCCAAGGAGGCTCAGTGAAAATGGTGAGAAGGTGCACTGCGGAGTGGGTTATGGATGTTCACTGCAGAGTCAATAAGATGTGTCACAGGGATGCCAGGAAGCATGTCGTGGAAAGGCCATGAAAGCATACATAGGAAAGATAAAGAGGCATGCTTCAGCATGACTAAGGAGACAAGCCACCAGGACTTTGAGGAGGTATACTTGTGGGTACACTGAGTAGGTACACAAAGAAGCCAAGGATGTGGGAGGTCAAAAAGGCACACAGCTGAGAGCCCAAGGAGACATGCAATGGTGATGCTGAGGAAATGCAACAAGGGATGCTGAGAAGGTTCTCCACAGGGAAGCCACAGAGGGGTGCCACAGAGAAGATGGAGAGGTACATGACAGAAACTCTGAGGAGGAAAGATGAGGGAAGGCCATAGAGGAGTGCTGCAGGGAGGAGGAGAAGGAGGAATTCCATGAGAACAAGGAGAATGTAAGGCACAAAAAGGCCAAGGTGGCTCATCACAGGGAGGATGAAAGTGCATGCAGTGGGGAGGCCAAATTGCAGGAAGGCCAATCAGGCATGAAATGCGAGTCTGAGGAGGTACACCATGGGGCAGCTAAGGAGGTGTACCACATGAAGGCCGAGGAGTCACACCAAGGCTAGGACAAGAATGTGCACCAAACGGTGGCCGAGGAAGTGCACCATGGGTAGGATGAGAAGGTGCACCATGAATAGGCCAACAAAGCAGACTCTTAGGAGGCTGAAGAAGATACCATGGAAAATAAAGAAGTCTCACCATGGAGAGTCCAGGGAGGTGCACTGTAGGGAAGAGGAGTTCTGTGGGGAGATTCATGAGCTGTGTCACAGGGAAGCTAAAGAGGCATGGCACAGGAAGGGTGAGGAGGCATACACTGTGAGGAGGCCAAGGAAGCATGCCATGAAAGGTGCACTGAGGGGAGGCCATGGAGGAACTCACACCATGGGAAAGCAGAGGAAGCACATGTACTGTAGGGAAGCCAAGGAGGCATGCCACAGGGAGACTGAAGTGTCTTGATGCTGGGAGGGCATGATGCAAGGAGGCCGAGGAGGCATGCCACAGGGAGGCTGTGTACCATGATGAGGCTTAGTAGGTGCAATATGGAAATGCCAAGTTGGCACTCCATGACGAATCCATGGATGCACATCATGGGAGGCCAAGGAGACACCACACAGTGAGGCCAAGGATTTGTGACTCAAGGAAACCAAGGAGGCATGCCCCATGGGTAGTATGAGGATATGCACTGTGGGTAAGCGAAAAGGGTGTACCATGCAAAGCTTGAAGAGCTGTGCGTACCATGGAGAGGCCAAGAAGGTGTGCAGTGGGGAGTCCAAATAGGCACGCTGCAGGGAGACTGAGGAAGTGCAACAAGGGTAGGCTGAATAAGTGGGCCACGAGGAGGCAGAGAATGCACACTGTGGGGAAGCTGAGGATGCACGACATGGGGAGGCCAAGGAGTTGCACCCTGGGGATGCCAAGGAGGAGCAGTACACAGTGGTGTTGCCGAGGAGATGTGCTGCTGGAATGCCAAGGAGGCACACTGCAGGAAGACCAAGGAGGTACAGTGCACCATGGGACACCACAGAAGTGTCCCATTGAGTAGTATGAGAAGCCACACCACCAGGAGGTCAAGAAGGTGCACTGAGATGCTGAGGAGATGCACGTTAGGATAGCCGAGCACGGACACCACAGAGATGCGGAGGAGGCATGCCACAACGAAGATACCATCCTTGGTGATGCTGAGGATGTGCACCATTGTCGGAGGCTGGCACCGACCTGAGGGGGTTTGGACCTGCACCAGGGAATCAGGACACGGCTAGTAGAAATGACTCAGAGGCAGTTCTTCTGGGACCAGTCAGGCCAAGGACTGTGTGCCAATTTTATTCAAACCTTTTCCAGCTTATATACCATTTTCTATAACCTCCAGCAGTAGGGGTGGATCAGTCTGAGACCACAGTAGGGCAACCAGAGGTAGGAAAAGCCAAAAGGAGTTGGAACAAGAAGCAGCCTCACCTACAGCTGGGGCTGGGAAAGGTTGTGAGCAAACAGAGGTAGTGGAGATAACATTGGGTGAGAAAGCCTGAGAAGTATATGCCAGAGGGTTAGAGTTAACCATATCCCCAAGAGGATCCTCAGTAGAGGGAGTTAAAACAGAATACAACCCATAAGAAGCAGAGGTTACTGGTAGTAGGTATGACAGTTTTTGCCACATAGAGAGGTGGAGAAGGGTCCATAACATAAGGATTATTACATAAGGGCCAATTAAGAGATGAAATTACTAGGACTCAACTGGTGGTTTCAAGAGAACATGCTTTTAACCAGGGTGGTGTGTTCTGGACCAAGTTTAGCCACTGATCAATATAGTTGAACTGATCTGGATGGCCAGGATTCCCCATCACAACCTTCCAAACAGATTCAGTAACCTTAACATCCAGAGACCCTGTAGAGGGTCATCCAACATCAAATGCAAGCAAGTCTATGTTACAAAGGGTAGGGATTCTGCCTTTTGAGAAGCAGACACTATAGTCCCCACCAAATGCAACAGAGAAATTCCTTAGCATACAGTCCAGATGACTGACTGACCTTGAATTCTGAGATACCATGACACACAATAAACAAGCAGTACAAAGACAAACAAACAGAAGAATAACACATCCAAAACCAAATGAAAAGTTACAGATCCCTGAAACACTTCAGGGCAGAAAACAAGGGGACTGTATTCAGCCAACGTCTTTACTCTGTGAATAGTGTCTGAAAGGTGACCTTGTCAGTTCGTTTCTCCCTTAACCAAAACAAAAACAGAAAGTGGGGTCACAAGCAAGCAAACACAAAACCAAAACTAAAATTTACCTCCTAGGAGATTAAAAACGGGCTCAACTTTGTTGAAAGTAGTAGCTGGTCAGCAGTCGTTCCAACTACCTTAAAGCCAGATGAGAGACTACAGGGCCTGAGAATCCCAGGAGGTGCTTCCCTTATACCTCTCCTTCCAGCCAGGGAGAGGGGGAGTGAGGAGGATGCTCAGGATGACTGGCAGAATTTATCTTGAAGAGGCCTCCAAGTGTTATAGACAGATAGTGAGAAAGGAGAAAACAATACATAGAGTGGGTTGAATTTTGAACCCTTTATTTTACCAGCAACTAAGAGAGATATTGCCATAAAAGCTCTTGGTCCCGAATAGAGTGAGTAAAGGGTATATAAAGGCAGAAATTACACAAGCTGCATAGTTTGATTAATATTTCTTGGCAAAATATTTTATTGTGAAGGTGTACAGATGGTTACAGTATTTGTGCAACAGGGAGTTTCCAAGCACTGCAGAGATCAAGAATTCTGGTGTGTGGTATGATTATGAGAAGGTTACATAAGGGTGTTATTCCTAGGTTAACATGGAAGATGTGTTACAACATGGAGTTTATATCAAGAAAACTACTACAGGTTTCTATAGATTTTTCAGATTATATATGTTATATTTCAGAGAAACTGTTCACTAAAGAGATAGTCACTTGAGCACCTATCCAAGAGAAGGGCCAGGCACTGAAGCACCCATAACAAAAGAGTGTAACTCACTGTGGCACAGATTATAGAGGAGGGTCAGTTACTGGGGCATCCATATCACAGGAGGGCCAGTACACTGGGACAACCATCAACTATTAGAGTCAGTCACTAAGGCATTAATCACAGAAGAGAACATCTCACTAGGACATCTATTACAGAGGTCCAGTCAAATGTGGTATCCATTACAGAGAAAGGCTATTCACTGAGAATTTCATCTCTGAGAAGGAATAGTCACTGATTCTTCCATCAAAAAGTAGTGCCAACCTTTGAGCCATCAATTACTGAGGAGAGGTATTCACTGGGATACCATTAGGAAGAGGCCTAGACACTGGACCAACCTTCAGGGAGAAGGACTAGACAATTTGGCACCCATTAAAGTGGTACCTATCAGAGTCACTGACCCAGTCACTGAGGTACCTATCAGAGAGGTAGGCTAGTCACTGAGGCACCTAACAGAGAGGAGGCCCAGTCACAAGGACAGCAATAACAGGAGACCAGTACTGAGGCATCCATCACAGAGGAGGGAAAATCACTGGAATAACCTTCACAGAGGAGGAGCAGTCACTGGGGCTCCAAAAACAGAAAAGGGCCATTCACATGGAAACCCATCAAAGAGGAGGGCCAGACAATGGACAACAATCAAAGTGTAGACCAAGTATGCATCATGGTGCATCCATCTCAGAGGAGAGTCAGTTACTGTGACATCCATCATAGATGAGGGGCAGTCACAGGTGCACCCATAACAGAGGTTGGCCAATCACTGATGCTCCTATCACTGAGGCAGGTTTGTTGCTGAGGAAACTCTCATACAGTGGACTACTCACTGAGGCATCCATAACAGAGGATGACAAGTCACTGGAGCACCCATTATGGAGAATTTCCAGTCATTGGGACAACGTTTCAGAGGAGGGCTAATCACTATTGCAACCATTATGGAGAAGGGCCTGTTGGTAAGGCACCATCAGAACTGAGGCACAGTCAATGGGGCACCCATAAAAGAGGAGGGTCTGTCACTAGGGAACCCATTATGAAGGAGGCCCAGTCACTGGGGCAACAATCACAAAAGAGCACCTGTTCCCATGCAAATTATCACAGACGGATGCCAGTCATTGGGCGCAACTATCACAGAAGAGACCCATCACAGAGTAGAATCATTCAGTGCAGCACCCATCACTGAGGAGGGCTAGACACTAGGGCATAACTTATTGATGAGGACTAGTAACTGGGGCACCCATCAGAGAAGAAGCACATTGACTGAGGCACATTTCACAGAAAAGAGTCATTCACAGAGGCACCAATTACAGAAAGTGGCCAGTCAATGGGAGCACTCATTAAGTGGAGGCCTTTTAACTGAGGCACCAATCACAAAGGTAAGCTAGTCACATGGGTACCCATCAAAGAGGAGACCCAGTCACTGGGGAACCCATTAGAAGGAATGGTAATCACTGGGGCACCAATAACAGAGAAGGACTGGTCACTGGGGAACCAATTGCAAGTGATTGTCAGTCACTAAATTACTAATTATAGAGGAGACCAGTCATGGCAGTACCAAACCTAGATGAGGCCCAGTAACTGTGGGAATGATTACTGAAGACTGCCAATCACTGGAGTATGGTTGATGGATTAGGGTCAATCAGTGAAGCATTAATTACAGAGAAGGGATAGTCACTGAGTAACCCATCACTTAGGAGGGACTGTCATTGGGAGAGCCATCACAGGATAGGGACAGTCACAGGGGCACCCATCAAAGAAGCCAGCCAGTACTGGGCAACCAACACCAAGGGGGGAGAGTCACTGGAACACTCAAAACAGAGGAGGACCTGTCAGTGGTATAAACAACACAGAGGTGGACCAGTCACCCAGGCTGTCCATGTAGAAGAGAGTTAGTCACTGAGGCTCTCATTATAAAGGAGACCCAGTCATTGGAGAACCGATCATTAAGGAGGGCAATTCATTGGATCACCCAATTTGAAGTAGTGCCAATCACTGGGCACCATTGACGAAGAAGGGCCAATCAATTGAGCACCCATTATGAAAATCACTGGAGAAAATCACTGGAACACTCTTCACATAGGAGGTTCTGACACTGAGGCATTCATTATGGAAGTGTCCCAGAAACAGGGGACACATCACAGAGGAAGCTTAGTCACAGGAGCACCCATTTTGGAGGACGTCCTTTTACTAAGATACCTATCACGGAGGAGGGCTACTATATCAAGGCCAGTCATTAGGACATAAATCACAGAAGAAACTGCTACTGCAGCACTCAATATGAAGGAGGACCAGTCACTGGGACATCATTACAGAAGATGGATAGTCACTG